>NW_010142261.1:372-13175 GCF_000699245.1 Pterocles gutturalis | reverse complement strand
CGCATCAATTCAGCAGGTGTTGAAATCTGAGGTACTAAGAAAAAATACTTGCATGTCATACTACAAAGAAAGATCTTTGTTTAGGGTTGCAAAGTCGAGCTCCCAAAAGTTGAGAAATGCCTTTTTAAGGTTTCCTTTGCACACTAGTTACTACTCCTTCATGTGTGTGTTACATCATACAATCTCTTGGTTGTCTGATCATGTATAGTGTTTCCATATGTGAGTTCTCTAACATATATATGGCCGAAACATCGACAGTGTTAGGAAATCTCAGTTCTTGCATGTACGAGGATGTTTTATTATATTGTTAATCCAAATGGTGTATTTCAGTGTGCAGTCTCTTTACATTGATTGTGCTGCTTCTTGCATTGTTTAATAATTCCTTCTATTCCTTACTTCTGCATGCAACAATTGGCTCTCTTACTTGTTGGAAGATGAGAGCGTGTGGTGTTCAAAGCTCAGTATGAATTAAAGGTGCGTTTGGGATTTGATTTGCTATTAAGCTGTCATACTAAAACTGATGAACTGTATTGATTTCTATTTAGGAGTATATTTTTCTTGTCCTTGTTTGTGAAACTGTTTTTCGGGTTGAAGAATGAAGGAGTGTTGATATTTTTTTTTTCCTTTCCCCATGGTTGACCACTGTTGCAATGTAGCATTGCCAAGTCATGAATGATGCAGAGCTAAGACTTCCTCAGATATAAAGACACCTATCGTTTTATTAAGGAACAACAATAATAACAATAAACTTGACCTCTAAATTAGCTTTGAAGTCCACAGATAAAAAAAGTCCTTGTGACTCAAATCAGCTTTCCTGATCCTGCTGTGGAATGTCAGCTTCAGTATGAAGTTACCTGAAGCTTATGAAAGCATATTTACAGCAATAAAAATGTAATTGTGATTTATCACATGTCAGGATCTCATGCAAGGACCAAACCTTCAGTCACTGATCATGTCTTAGTATGGTTAATTGGGATTACTTGTCTAAATCATGCTAGCCATTTCACGGAAGAGAACTGCACGTGGGCTGTTTGTGGCGATGTTGTTGTTGTTCTTTAGGTGTCTTTTAGTGGCAGGGGCTGTTTGCTCCCAGACTTAGTCTGGGAGTATTCTTTCATGTCATGCTCTATGCTACCTCTCTACTGACAGAGGGGAAGCTATCATACCATTGTGTCTTATTCAGGAGCTCATTAAAGAGGATCCATATGTACAGTTTGAGTTGAGGAGGATCTCAAATCAGTTTTGAAAGGATAAATACAATTTGGTTTTAAAAGCTCCTATTCCAAGTAACAACAGTTGTACCTAACAGGTGTGATAGCCCGGCATCCCCTCTACTATCCATACCTAAAGAAAACTTTAACCGCTCAAGCCTTGGAGAATTACTTCCAACACCTTTTAGAACGAGAAAAACCTGAAGAAGAACTAGTAACAAGGTGAGTAGCTTGCTGCTCAGTCCACAGATGTACAGTAGATACATGATGGTATTCAGAACTTAGCTTAAAGTATGTTAACAGAAATATTGCACACCTGCTTGTATTGTCTTTGATATTTTTATCTGTCTTTGCCTTTTTAAATAATAATGTGACAATAGTCATTGAAAAAGAACGTGAACTTGGACCTCTCCTGAAGCTGGACAAAGGTAGTAAATGTGTTTAGTGAAGGCATTTAAATTCTCAGAATTAGCATATTAGTGTTGGGGCTGTTTTTTTGTTTTGTTCCTGTACAGAGTGTCTCTACAAAATAGAAATAACTTCTAATGTCCTTTGAGAAATGTATCTTTCCAGTCTTTTTGAACCATTTGGACTGCAGGAGCCTTAGGAACTGAAACTTCCCAAGCCTTAGAGCTTCAGAACTGGGAGTGTGACATCCCTAAAACACTGAAAGACATGCCCACAGTCAGGATAGACTGGAGCCCAAACTTAACTATCTTCCATCAGAAAGATGCCTCATCCTATCACTATCTCAGGAAAACATTTTAATCTTTATGAAGTTCACTCAGTCTAGAGAAAGTACTCCTTTGAGTAACCCGCTCTCATCCACTTCTTCACCACACGCACCAAGCCAGTGTTTAAGGAAAAAAAAAAAAAAAAAGCACAGCTAGTTTCCCTTTTTAAAATACAGATAAACTGTTGTCTTTTTGCTTGCTCAAAGAGCTTGAGTCGGAAAGGTGCAGCTAAAAGCTCAGAGCAAGCTTGGAGTTATTTTAACTACTGCTCTGAGTTGTAAGTGCTGTTCTTTGTCTTCATAAGCGGCTCAGTGCAGATCTCACTCACTGTTTCATAAGTACGAACAAATCTATGTATCTAATAAATTCTGATATCAAGAAATGTAATTTAATTTCCTCTGAAACAGAGCAGAGAAGGGAAGAAATAAAAAGTGTCATGCCTCCTAATGATACTTTTAGAAGTTGATTCATTATGGTTCCTTAATGCTGTTTATGTTCATAAATAAAAGTTGAAATTTGCTGTGTCTGGATGAAGCCAATTTATTTTGATTAATTAGATTATCTGTTCCTGGGTTTGGCTTCCTTTAATGATGTGATAATGGAGCTCTGTGAGTGAATTGAAAATCCTGGGGAAAAAGAATAAATTCTTTTGTGGAAATGTTTGGGATTATGAGGATTATGCTCATGTGCTTCAGATTGTATAGTTTCCTTTTAAATTACTTGTTTATTTTTAGTTATCTGTCATGAAAATAGCTATCTTGCTCTTTCATTTTCCTTCATTTCCTTTATTTAAAATGTGAGTGGTTAAAAAATACATGTTAGTTTTGCTACTAAAAACACACTAACTATGGCTCTGCCTCACTGCTGAACAGAGATTGTCAGCCAGTTGCCTTTCATTCTTTTTCATGAAAGCTATTAAATAGGTGTACTAAACAGAGAAAAGGTGGGATTATTTTTGATAGAGAACATTGAAAACTCTCAAACTTCCAGATTTTCAGGTAACTTAGCCACACAAGATAGTCTTTCAAACCCTGCTCCGCAGACCCAAATGCCCCAAACCTGTGTGATTGCTCCACACCCCAATCCATGTAGAGTACAATATTCTTAACGATTAATCACAGTTTTTCTTGGGCCTAGAAGTGATGCACAAGTTCAACATGAAAGTTCCGACCAATCTAAGTGAGGGTAAGGAAGAAAGATCAGTATTCAGAGAGAAATTTGCTCAAAGTTTAGAAAAGGATGAATTGAATTCTGCCTGATACAACCATTAAAAATAGCATCAGTGCTGTAATAAGATGAGTGGCTAGACCATTTTGCATGTGGAAGATTTATTTCTTTTTTTTTGCTTTAGCCATTTTGCCCTCTGAAGTGTTAACACTAGGTTATCTGTGTGGTGTTTTGTATACAAAACTTTATAAATTGAGATCTGATATTCTAATAAGAAATTCTTCATCGACAGGTAATTTCTTCTTATGGAATATTTTTACTAAGAGCTGAAGAGCAAGAAATGTGGATACTTATGCTTTTAGACTGCTTTTTTTTCTAGATAAATTTATTATGCAGGGAAAAAATATTTCTCTATGGTATATCTCATATGCAGCTATATCTTTCAGCCTATGGACTCAGTTCCTGCTTTTCTCTGATGGGAGGAATCCTATCTTTAAATTTAAATGCATTAAACATTTTTGTACTGTTATTATTTCCATGCATTTTAACAGGAAATTCCCAGGGAAACCTGACTTCTTTGAATATGTATGGACAGCACTTTAAAGGAAGTAGTTAAGCAGGCACCCCATTGTGCATAAGCATAGGAGTTCAGCTAGATCAGTGAATTTTTCTTGTTTTATTGGTTTCTGTCACAGACTTAGTATTCTTTGAAGGGTTTATTTGTTTTCTGTGCTTTTTAAAAGCAGCTCTTAAAATGTTTGATTGAATTGTACAATTAGATAAGATTTTCTTCCTTTAGATCTCAGTTAATTAAACTTAAATTGCTTAATTATGCTGGGTAAATGCATGCCAACATTTTGGTTGACATATTGTTGCTGCTTTAAGGCTATTATGATGCATATAAGTGGTATTTCTTTTTTATTGTGGGAGTGTATTTTTTGTGCAGAAATATTTTGGATGCTCAGATGCTTCAATCTTGAAAATGCGGATGTTTGTATATAATTTTCTAATCCTAGTTTTAGCTGGAGTATCTCCCTGTAAGTATTTCCTTAAAGTACTTGAACATGCCATTCTGTGATATTCCAAATTAAGATCTGTTGCTTGTATTACAATACTTTCTCTGCCAGAATTACTACAGAAAGTGAAATGAAATTGTTCCACTGTTCTTGTCATTTGCTTCTGCTTTTATACTGCTTCTCAGTTTCTCTCTCTGAATTTGTTTAAATGATTGATTTTCATGAAACTTCTTTTGAGAGCTGAGGTATTAAGTTCTGGAATAGATATTCCGTTAGTCTAGTTCTCATGGAGAGATCTCCCAGTTGTGAAATTGCTTGCTGCCTGGAAGTCTTTGCCAGTTTTTCAGAGTAAAATTTACAGTGTAGTATTTTGGTTGACCTCTAGCCCTCATGGTATCTGGTTATTGGTAATTTGTATTGGGTTTTTTAGCTGAAAATTTAGTGGGGTCCTCTGATCCTGCCTATACAGTTGATTATGCTATTAAATTTAGTAGATTGTGTAGATGACATTGTGGAAATTGGTTTATTCTTCATATTCCTGTTGTCTAGTAGAGCACTGTTGGATTAATCAAATTTTCCTGCCTTCCCAATGGATTTGCCTTTAAGCGTGATAATGTTGCCTGGCAGCTAGTTTTCAAGGAAGGTCAACAGAACGCTGACACCAGTTTTCTCCTTAATAACAACTCAGAGTGTTAATTAAAGTAGAGTGTGGAATGAGTAGAAGGAACAGTGAAAACTCCTGGCCTGAGAGACAGGTGCAGACACTCCGTGGCTGCTGCTTGCAAGAGCATAATGAGAACTAAAGTGTTTGCCAGGCTGCTCAGCAGAACCACAGGGTGACCACACCTTCTTCCATGAAAGGTTTGGGTCATCTGCCCAAGGTACAAGGGCATACAGAGAAGTGAATATTGGCAACAGCCGTAATTTTCACAGTGGTAAAAAGGAGCTGAAAAAGATAAACCTCAGAGTGACAAAATCGGCAGTACAAGAGCACTGCAAGAAGTTCCCGACATTTCAGAGGACAGATGTGAAGAATGTGTTCCAAACAAATGAAGATCGGATAGGTGACTAAAGAAAAATAGGTGGTGTTGGAGGAAGTGTGATTTAAATTGCAGCAGTCAAACATCTGGAGACAGAGCAAGAATTGGATATCGTCTCTCTTCATTATTCCTCATGTATTGCTGATGTTCTGATTAAATCCTTTCCTATGGAAAAAAAGCTATTGAGTTCTTAGACAAAGAAAAGACTGGAGGAAAGCAAAAACAAAGAAAAACAAGAATACAAGGAAGATGACAAAACACTGAAAAACTGGGCAAGAGAGGCAAATGGAAATATGCTATAGACCTATTTGTGGAATTCGAAACAACTTTGTTAGGAAACCACAGAGCCATTTGCCAAACTTCTACAAAAGTTTCCAAATTGGAACTGCACCAGTCAAAAGCGAGGATGGGAAAATGCTTACAGTGGCAATGGAACAGAAAAATGGGTCTGTCACACTAAAATGAAATTTTATCTGAACAAAGTACATGGCTCCAAGAAAGTGTTGAAATGCAGCTCCACTTTTCATTTGTTATAAAACTATCTGTAGTTGGTTGTAAGAGTTTGATCTAGTGACTCATAATTATTTCTCAGTAATAAAGAGATGCCTTCCCATTTAGCTAGCAGCCCTCATTAGCAAAAGTGAGCTCCAGGAATTAAGTGATCGTATTTTTCAGTATCAGAACTGGGAAATAGTAAAAATACTTCTGTGCACTGTGTTCTCTGAGTTCATATAGAATCTTGAACCTCTTGTCTAAAGCTTTCTATGTGGGCTTTAACTCTTAGGGGGGAAAAAATGTAGAAAACAACCTCATTAGACATGAATTAGTTTTGAAGTTGCATAAGAGGAGAATTATTACTTTATGGTCCTACTATAAAACTGTTAAGGACTGTTGATTTGGAGTAAGGGGACGGAACAAGAAGGCAGGGAAGGCCATCGGTTAATCTTCATCTAGATTTTAGGCTTGACTCAGCAGTGGGACATGCCATCTCAAGCATGAAGTTTTTTCAGACTGTCTTTTGCTTGATGTTCTGTACAAGTGTTTCTTTCAAAATCTCGTGAGAAACAAGGTGTAGGTTTTGTTTTACAGATACGAGTTGCCAGGAATCCATGGATTAAATTTTGTTCTGAAGAATTCCCTTGGTGGTGGTGGCATAGCATCCCTAAGAAGTGACCCACAGGCATGTATCACAGCATTGATTTTAGTGTAGTTTCCTTTTATAACTATGTATTACACACTCTCTCTATAACCAGCTTTTGGGCTGGAAGTGTAAGCTTTTGGTTTTGACTCTTTAGTTGTTTTTAATTTCCTGTTAATATACGTTATCTACTTAATTGTTTTAAGGTGTGAAAACAACATAGGGAAGTAGAAAGTTAATTTAGAATATTTAGTGAAAAAAATGGGTACAGGAAACTCCTAACAGAGTCTTCAATCAGTCATGTTCTTTATGATGTGCTGCATGTGTTCTTAGGAAAATTAACTTTTTAAAAAGGCTGTCATGTTTTGGGGAGTGCAGATCTACTGGGCAATTCTGATTGCTTCCTAGTACATAAAGGAACCATTCACTGTACAACTCCTCTAGCTTAGCCTATGACTCTTATACTTAAAATACTGATAATTCATATAAATCTGAAAGAGAAAAATAGACGGATAGGAGATCTTTTGTGTTGACCACATTATGTGAATCTCAAACATTTTTTGCAAGTGTACAATTTGAGTATTAAATATTTGAAACATCTAAACCTGAAACTGAGACCCCTTAATGTGGCAATCCTATGGCTACAGCAAAGCACAGTTCTGCCAGCGCGGGCTGAGAAGTGCTTAAGTGTACAAATACTCTCAGCATAGTTGGGAAGACTGATCAAAAAATAAGATGATGCTGTGTATGAATCGGATAGTAGAAATGATCCCCAAATAAATTTTTTTTTAGCCCTAGGTACCAAATAAATTTAAGAAAATATTCAGTCTGAAATTTTAGATGCTTGAAAACTCAACTGTATAGCTTTCCATGTTTAGTTATATTGATTCACAAGTGAGAAAGACAAATAAATGGAAAAGGTAAATATAACTTTGGATAACCTACAATACAAGGATTGATAAAACTCCCCCAAAACTTAAGTATATGTAGACATAAATACTCATAAAACTTACAAAACATCCTGCATTCTTACTCTGGTTATAGGAAGAATACCCTATTAAACCATTTTTTAAAACTTAATTTACAAAGGTTGTATATTTAGATAGTAAAATGAAATGCTGGTTTGTTGTTTTGTGTTTTTTTTTTTTTCTTTTTCTTACAGGGTAAAGCACTTGGACAGATGCTGTTGGATTTCCAGATTAAAAATGTTCCTGACTTAAAATCACTGATAGAGTAACAGGTGTTTAATACATACGCTTTTAACACTGAGCAATATAAAAGCATGTTATAAAGAAGAACTGGCTTCTTGAGTGAGATTTTTATTTTAAGTCAAAGAGTATAAATTAGTGACAGTTATCTCTCAGAGGCTTAGCTAGATGGCACAGACTAGCAAATGTTTTGACTAATACCAGACTGATAGCTTTGTCTGTGACTGATAACATTTAATATCTAGATAATACATTGGATGAAGAATTAATTTATTTCCTGTAAAACAGAATTAATCAAATTGCAACATAACATTTAATTATGACACAAGACAATCTTTGTTCCAAGATGGAAATTACCTCCTGTGCAGTCCATCTCTCTTTTCCTTCTCTCAATCTTTATCTGAAAATGAAATCGACTGATACAGTTGAGCTCCTGTCAGCTGTGCTTGTCCTGTGTGTAGAGTGAGGCTGGGTGACCTGCTGTCTATCGCTGTGAAGTCAGCACTTTCTGATACTGGGGAACAGCTTTCTCTGTTGGGCAATAAAGAAAAGTAATAATTGTTACTGCTATGGAGTGACTGGCAGTAAATGCTGACCTTTGGTGGTGCTCCACCAAACTTCTAGCACTTTGACCAATTAATGACAGACTTTATTATTACAGTTTCCAACAACATCTCTTACTAATGAATCCATCGGTTGAAAGCACTGACTAGTACTAAATCGCAGATCCTGGTGCGGGAATAAATGTGAAGATGAGGACAGAGTGCTGTGAGCTGGTCTGCCTGCTTGACTTTCCTGTGATGGTGCAGTCCTGACACGGAGGAACGGGGTGGTGGCTGGTGGAGGGATACCTTGTTTTGTTTCAGGGCTGTTAAATCCTCATTTTGTGTAGCAGAGTCCCACCTGGATTAAGTTCATTTGACTGTTGTTTGCATTGCCCTTCCCACAGAAAGGTCTGTCTCCTGCTGTGAAGAAATACAATGTTGAAAGCAGCGTGCTCCCTCTCTGTTCTGACTCCTAGTTATCCCCTCCCCATCTCCCTTCCTGCACATTATGACCAGCATGTTCAAATTAGGATACTTCTAAACTTCTTCACCTGATTAACCAGACACTTAAAAAACTGTATCTTTCTTACTGGGATAATACCTAGATGGAAATTCTGGCCCAGTAACTGTCTGTATTTCTTCTGTAGAAGCCATATAATTATTACTCTGCATGTGCAGACATTTTATATTCAGAAATTAATCTTTTCCTTTATTTTGGGGAGACTGTATCATTTAGTGCTGACAAAATGAGACATTACTAATATCAGATAAAATTATAAAAATAAATATTTCGTAATTGTCACTAAAACTATCTTAGTTATTCCTAAATCTCAATCTGTGCTACCACTATTATTAATTTCCTAGCCTCCTGCTTGCCAATGAGGACTATGTAATTAATTGTTCTCACTGGTCCTGTGGTTTTGTTCATTGAATTGAAGGTATCATAAGTGAATGCTTTATCCATCTAAACATGTTATTCTCTTAGCAAGACATAAGTACTATCTGTGTATACAGCATGATTCAGTCTAGTTGTAAGAAATCAGTCATTAGTCCATTGCAGAAAAAATATCCAATTTAATAACTTCATAGGGAAAACAGCATGCTGTTTTTATTATGTTTACGTTCATTGTTCGTTAGAAAACTGTTGTTAATAATTTGGAAGTGTATTAGTTTAGCAAAACAGACAAAGGTATTGAGAGGAAATAAAACAGAAAAAGTAATAGACCTCAGTAGCAAACCTGCAAGGATAAAAAGGCTACAGTAAATATTTGCAGTTGGCTAAATATGCTGCTTAAGTGACTCTGTAAATGTGTATGCAATAATTTTTGAATAAAAGTGAACATTTATAAAGTATGAATTTGTTTTAGTCATTTATGTTGTTTCTTCTACTGGAAGAGAGTGATACTTAGTTCAGAGGTTCTTTGTTTTGGGGTTGTTTCACTTGCTGCAGTTTTGTGCATTGTCTTGCTCGTTCTCTGCTTCCTTCAGGTTTTGTCTGTTCTCTCTCTCATCTTTGTTAAATACGAAAACTGAAAAAGTAAATGGTACTGTTTTCTAGAGAGCTGGCCATTTACAGCTCTACAATGAAAGCTGTGATTTGCTGAAAAGAATGGTACAGAGTTCAAATGGATTGGATATGGGAATACAAAGGCGTTATTTTTATCTCTGAAATTGCCCTTTTGGATACTGTGAAACCATCCTTCACAAATGTGTTTTCTGTCCATTATTTCTTTCAGTACACCAGCTTAAACCAAGTGGTATTGCTTTTCAGATACTTTTCTTGCAAATTATAGCTTCCAGAAATCCCTATCCAAAGATTTTATTCTCCTTGACCTCCTTAACATGTTTTAAATTCATAAACCTCTACTTGTTCCAGCAATCCCAGCTGACCTGAAAGCTTGTTAAAGCTGCATTTGTTTCTTCATCTGTGGTAGAGATTGAGTAATTGAGAAAGGTTTGGTAAAGCATAAATTGTACTCTAAGGTGAGTATGTACGCAGACAGCATTGGCTTAACTTCAGTCAGTTAAAAAATGCATTTTGCCTGCTTGTTAAACCAGGGCTGCTCCTCATATGGGCAAGGACTTACCCTTTGAATTGCCTTTCTTTCCTGCTTTTTCCCTACTGTGTTAGCTGAGAGAGCAGGATGGAAATAGTAATGCCGAGCATATAACATAACATTCCATCTCATATACGAGTTTCAATGTAATGGAAACTGGCGCACACCTCTTACCTGGGAAGTTTTTGTGCTGTGGCTAATCTGCACTGCAAAACAAAGGCTGCATTCTCTTACCTCTCGCAGCTTTCCTACTGCATCTCGCCTAACTCTCGAAAATAAATCATGGGTTTTATCATTAAATTATTCTGTAGCAGTTAACAGTCCAAACAAATCCTGTGTCAATGTGTGCAGTTCTGTATTTAATATTTCAAAGTGATTTTTCCCACTGCAATTTGTGTATTAAAGGTACAAAAGTTATTACACAAAGTGACCCAAGATAAAGGATGTGGCAGAGTGTTTGAAGCACAAAGTATATTTTCCATTCCATTTAGCCATCTCCAGTGAAGCCATTTTCCCACTAAAACATGGGGTGTTTTCCCCTTCAGAGCAGAGGAAGAATAATTGTTAAGTGTACCTTCTACATTTTGTTTTGCATCATGGCAGTTTGAAAGTAACAGGAGCGCAGCCCTTAAGGTCTGAAAGCAGATGATGTTGGGTTGCAGGTCGCTGTTCAAGAATCTGAAAGGTTTCTTTCAAAAATGACTATGTTGTATGAAGTGCTTTGCACACAGTAACGCTCACGACAGTTGCAAGGTAGTGGTGAGGCATCGCCTGGGTGGATTTCACTCTCTGCAACTGGGTATGAGCTGTTGGCTGGAGGAACGAAGCCGTTCCACAGACCTGTCTGCTGGGTAATGACGCCTTTTGTGCTTTTGTCCTTGGGGTTTCCAGGCCTGAGAGTGAGCCAGTGGTTTTGGGGGGAGGGAGAGAGGAGGCTCATTAGTGCCTCAGGTATGGGGAAATCACACTGCAGGAATGTCACACCCCTCACCTTATTTCTTTTAACACCCCCATGCATCCTCCTCTTGGGTTTCATCCTGGTTTCCTTTCCGGATTTACTTGAAATGGACCCTGGTGATTTGGGGATTAAAGCTACCTGGCATTAAGAAAGCAAACAAAGGATGCCTCCAAGTAAAAGATCCCATTGGGAAATGTCTGTTTCTGGCAGGGAGTTCAGCTGAATTCTTTTATCTGCCTTTGGGCAGGGCAGAGAAATCCGAACTGTGGAACTGAGGCATCTCTAACGCTTATTTCAACAAAGAACATCCAGACACTCCCTTGAGAGCTTTGGGGAAGGGGAGGGTGGTCTTGTGATGGCAGCACAGGGCAGGACCAGTGCTTATGGTCACAGGAGGGAGATGGGAACCTTTCCATGCCAGGACTTTCTGTGGAGTCTGATAACCACCTGGCTGTGGCACAGTGCTCCAGCTCTGGACCAGGCACTGTGACCATCACCAAACAGGTGAGACCCTTTATCATGATGAGGAGTTTTAATGTCTTTTTTTTTTTTCCCCTGTCCCTTAAAAAATTATGCACTAGTTAAGAATGAGAAAAGCTCCCTCTCCTCCCCCTGTTTTTATTTACTAGTAGCAAAAGCTTCAAACCTTCCATATATTTAAACATCTGAATTTGGAAAGATGCTGGTTTAATTATATAATGATGTGGGGCTGGTGGCTAATCCACAGGCTTCCTACCAGCATCATAAACCACGTCTAGAAGGTATTTTTCCTTCTGTAAGCGATGCGATTTGAAGTAGAGGACTTGAGGGGGGCTGAGCCTCTGTTGCATAAAAATTTGGCTGTGACTCTCCAGAGAAAATCCCAAATGCCTGATCGCTCTGGTAAGAATTGCTGGGGCTCCAGCCTGTAACCAGTGACCAAACAGGAGGTTATGGTGGGCCTCTCTCTTTGCAGATGAAGCAAGGTGAGGATAATCCTCCGCTCCGCAGGAAGCTGCTCCCTCCTCCAAGCAGGAGGAAACAGGAGGGCAACACCAGACGTTGTTACTCGTTGGCAAGCAGCGAGGTAATCTGCTCCCTTTAAATATTTTTCTTTACTGAGGTGTTGAAAACTTGCCTTGGGTCATTGATAAGTCTTATCTTTCCTGTGTACAAGATCCCACCTGATGCCCCATACCCAAAGTGGTGGGAGGCTCTCACCTGCTGGGTCCTTCACATCCACTTTGCCTTTCTCTTCATAGCAAAGCCGTTCCCTGATGGAAAGAAAAGCGATGGTGAACATTTTCTCTTTTTTGCTGGTGTGACCAAAAGGGGTTCTGCAGCTTGAGGGTGGTCTAGCAATCTCATTCTTGATCCACAGGCTCTCAAAGTGGCTCAGGAGGGAAAAATAACTTGCTGTTTCAACCTGGTTTGCCTGGGGAGAGGCGGCAAGCTGGTAGATAGCAGTGCTCCTCTTCTTGTTTCCCTTTTTTTGAACTTGGCATTGTGTATGTTACGACGTTCGCCTGAGCGACCACAACCTGCCTGAGAATAGATCAAGGCAAGGTGGCAGCTCCAGAGCCTGGGTTTAGGGGAAGATGCTCTTAACAGACCACTTCTCCACTATTTCTTTTGCTTCCCCTACCCCTGTGTCCCCTCTGCGTTTCTCACGGAGGCGAAAGCTTCTTCCTGCAGCCGGAGCATCTGCGCCACAAACAAAAGTCAATGACAACGGCTCGGGTGGTGGCAG
>NW_010142261.1:0-331 GCF_000699245.1 Pterocles gutturalis | reverse complement strand
CCTCTCCCGGCCCTGTCATCTTCCAGGTACGATGAATGTCTGGCCCATCCATCATCCCGCAGTCCCCGGCGGGGCGGGAATTTGCTCGGCTACTGGAACTTATTAGCTTCAGACGGGGCGGCTTTGTTGACGTGCCAGGGCTGCTCTTTTGTGGGGCTCCGTTGCCAGGATTTATTCATTTACATAACGGATTAGCATGAAACAAAACGCACGGGAATGTTGCTCTGCCTTTCCCCACTCTTTCTTAGCTGGTGGACCTTTCTGGCGACTTAATTTCTAAATGTGACTTCCACTTTCTCCCTCGGGGACCTGTTTTCTTCGGAGAAAGAAA
>NW_010142260.1:0-466 GCF_000699245.1 Pterocles gutturalis | reverse complement strand
AGGTCTGCTATTGTTATGAGCTAACTTCTTATTTCCCCTTAAGCAGTTTTTAGGATTCTGGTTGTTGGGTTTAATTAAATGCACTTACTGTGTTTGTTCTTAGAATTTTTTAAAATAAGTTATTTAAGCTGAAGGTGCAGTTTACGGGGTTAGAGATGGGTATCTCTCTCGCAGCAAGTATATGCTCGTTACAGAAACATGTAGAGAGAGTTCTGTGAGCACTCAAAACCCACTTGACATCCACCTGGAAGCAGGTGCACATATGTAATAATTACCAAAAAATTAAACTTTAGTCACGAGTATAAAGAAACCCAGACACACAGGTGCATTAGAGAAGATAACATCGCTTAGCTATCCGTCCTTGTCCTTACTCAGCATGAATGGCTTTCTCTTCTCATGTTTTATTAGGTGGCATCTGCACAGATACTAAGAAGTCGTTTTGCTCCAATCTCTAGCTGAACCCTGC
>NW_010142259.1:0-1145 GCF_000699245.1 Pterocles gutturalis | reverse complement strand
GCACGTGGGGGGGTGGCCTGTGTTCTACACGGACATTGGGGGGCCACAGGCCATGGTGACATCACAATGGTGTCCCCATCCCCGCCTCTGTGACATCACTTCAGTGGCCCTATAAAAGGCAGGCCACCACCCCATGGGTCTCAGTTTGTCCTGCAGGTGGGCGACAAAAGAACCCCAACCCACAGGCTCCCTGACGAGGGGGCAGAGAGGGTTGGCCGGACGGTGACGCTGGCAGGGCAAACGGCGCTGCCCCTGACCTGATGAACCCCAACCTGCCGCCCCCCAACCCTTGTTCTGCCATTGTGAAGAGGCCAGGAACCCCTTCCTGCCTTCCCAGTTCGCCTGCACGTGGCGGAGAGGTTAGTCCCCATCCTGCCCTGAGAGCAGGAGCACACTGCCCTGCCCCTGTGTCACTCCTCTGCTCGGGGATGGTCCCCGGCGTTGGTGGCAGCACAAGCAGAGCCCCCAGGCACAGCAGGAACCTCTGGGCAGGTCACGAGCTTCCTATCTCTTGGGGTTGCAGCACGAGATGGCATCGGAGGAGGACCAGGAACAACAGGGCACCTCTTCCCCTGCTCCCGGCACCAGCCAGGAGCTGCAGGCCACGGCACAGGATGTGTCTGAGGAACCAATCTGCATGGCCTGCCGGGACACCATCAGCGACAAAACCTACCTGAGCCAGTGCAGGCACCGCTTCTGTTTTCCCTGCATACAGCAGTGGGTCCAAAGAAAAGCCGTGTGCCCCATCTGCTATGGCGCTGTTCGCTACATCATCTGCAAGCTGGGGCCCCACAACTATGAGCTGCACATCATCCCGCAACCCAGCAACAGAGGGAGATCTCAATCCTCCTCTGCAGAAAGGCGGCGGCGGCGGCCCTCAGGCCACCAGCACCCCAGCTCCTCCACAAGTGACAGTGACAGTGACCACACCAGGGACACAGCAGCTGAAGCAGGTTCCCGAGCTGGCACCACGATTTTTTTAAAGCACGCCGGGGCCTACCACTCCTCGAGAAGGAGGAGGCAGCAGCGCAGCAGGGCTGGGGACGCCGCTCGCCATGAGGGCCGAGCTCCAAGGCACCAACGGGACATCCCGCGGTCAGGCTGGCGTCCCTCCAGGGACCGGCACGCAACACGGAGCCGATCCC
>NW_010142258.1:0-15898 GCF_000699245.1 Pterocles gutturalis | reverse complement strand
TCTGTGATTCTGTGATTCTGTGATGTATAATTTGGCCTTTCTGGATGGTTGGATTGGAACGTGTCCTAAATTACCAGAAGTTAAATACTTCTTATACATACTAAAAATGGTAATATCCCACTGAATTGTATTAAAATCTTGGATTTATTTAGAATTAAGACATCACATATCTCCCGTGGTCTTCATGCAAATAAATTTTTTCACACTTACAATTCTGTTAGTTCAAAAGGTTAAACTCTGGTAGAATCTCATTATTTTCTCCTCTCAGTCTGTGATGTGCCAGAGTACGCAGAATCCCTTCCTGTCCAGCTGGTCATGGTCAAAATAGTACCAAGACAGGGGACACTACCAGCACAACCTGGTTAAGATGGTACCTGTGGCACATCAGCACAGAGAAATGCTGAGCCTGAAATCCCCTGGTCAAGTGTCACAGGTGATTGTATCTTTGCTTGGTTTTTAAGTTCTTGGAACAAGACCCTTCTTTTTGTCTGTATTTGCACTGCAATGGACAATGAATTATGGGGATTTATGGTAGTACTGTAACCTTAATGATAACATTGATAATAAAATAATACCAGCTAAAAGAAAGGGTGTATGGACATTACACAGTACATAATGAACACTCCAAAATGTGTTCCCGTCCCTGATACTGTGTGCTTCCCTGCTCTATTCTGAAGAAATGGTGTGAATTCCTCCAGCATAGATAACATGGGGACCCGCTCGTGAGGACATGATTTTGCCAGTTAGGGACATCAACTATACCCACGCAGCTATGGCAAATCACTTTTTCTCTACATGCTAGATTTCCTCAGTTTTTTATCATATGCTAGTAATTACTCATTGTAGATTTACATGGGCATTCCCTTTGCTATTAGTTACATTCATTTTTCAGTAACTGCCCAGACATCACATACATAAAAACTAAAATTGTAAAACATTATTGCCTGCTCTGTGTTCACCGGCTTTGTCCTTGTTTGCCCTACCCACTCTAATGTTATGCTTATTTATGGCAAATGGAGGTCCAGCTCTCAGGTGACTGTTCAGACCTGTTTCTTTAATAAGATAAATCAAAACACTCTAATGTTCGTGCGGTTACAGAATTCTCCAGGAACACTGATCTGAAATTCAGGATATTCAAGAGGTACTTACCAACTGAAGAAATATGCTTCTTTATTCCAGCCCATCTCGCCCTTTTCAGATATGAGGAAGCACAGATAACTAATATGCAGCAAGGTATGCCAAAGAATGATCTGAAGAGTCCATCTGCATTACCGCTTTTAGTTCAGACTAGTTTGCTTTTCAAGTGGATCTTCCAGTTATCCTAACTTACCATTCTTTTATTTGCTTCACGAAGCATGCAAATTAGATTCCTTTCAGGTAAAGCTAAATCGAAAGATGTACCCTCCCTAAGAGCCCATCCAATTTCTGTCAATACAGCATTCACCCCATGGGACCAGACTTGAGTTAGCCTTAAGCGAAACCTGCAAAAATACAATGTGGACATCAGGTCCACAGCACCAACTCTGTTGCTTTGTAGATCTTCCTTGCACTGCACTGCACTAATGGGGACAAACCCTTATTTGCCTGTTTCAGAGAGACCAGTCCTGTAGTGCCTTTTCTACCATGTTTTTTCCACCCTGTCTGCTGGTATTTAACCTGATCCTTCTTTGACCACATACTTATGGTTCAGCTTTTTCAATAAAACAAACTAGACAAAAAATCAGCAGATAAGGAGGAATGCTTGTCACCAGAGTCCGGACACCTTCTTGGGTTGTTTGCAGAACATCTAAGAAGGAGAATAGGGATGAAATTCACACCTCATATACTGTATGAGAAGGGCATTATCAGCTTGTTCAGAAACAGCATCAGCTTGGATGTTGAGCCATCTCTAATGTTTAATTATAACTAGTGGAAATTATAACTACTAGAAATTAGGCAGTCACCTTAATGCATTGTATTTATATCTATTATTTATTGTAGCTACACTCCTTTGTGTCTTATACTAAAGGAATGTCCAGTTAAATTCAGACATGTTTGAACAGCATCAGATTTTGTAGTCAGCATGATATAAGTACTCTTTTTATCAGGTATTACATGGGTTTCATGGAAAGATAAATGTTGGACTGTTTGCATCTCCTATATCCATGGACCTTCTTTTCCTCATTCATAACTGACCTGGAGCAATAAGAGCCACCCATGAATTCCAGTAAATAAAACAATCCTCTTCTCTAGGACCAGTGCTTTTGACTGCATTGAGCCTCAACAGAGTAGCCAATTGCCGGAAACTATCTGCAACTCCATGGACAACAGCTTTCTACTGCATTTCTTCAGTTTCACCCATTTAACCACTCTATCCCTAATGTAATAACCTAATGCATGCATACTGAAAACCCTGTTAATATTCTGGACCTAGAAAATTAGCCAAAAATTCATAGAAAGATAAGCATAATAGAACACAAATTATTAACACGTATATTTATCATCACAAATCCCAATATAAATATCTCCTGTATATTCTTTCCAGTGGAGACCAGCTTTGTAAATCTCAACTGTGAGGTTATATCAAATGAAACAGCAAAGCTACAGTGAAGAAACAATGCACAAAAAATATTTGTAATGTAATATGAAAATGTTGTTTGGGATTCTAATACACTGTAATTGACCACAGAATTTTTCTGTGAAAAGGCAATCTGGTATTAAAATTGTGCAGCACTTAAATAATGTGATTTTGATAATGACAGTAAAATCTGATTTCTGTAACACAAGCGAATCATAAACTTTTTCTCATTCAAATGAAGTATGTAATGTGTCTGAATGCTGTCACTATTATACATTTTAAAAAGAACTGTGCCATGAACTATTATTGAATACTATTATATTTCAAATATATAACAAAAACTGGTGAAGTGACAATATAAACATATTAAAATGCCATGTTGTGTTTATTTGGGAAATAATGCATCTGGTAGGAGCAAGTCAAGCTTTTTCTTCTAGACAGTTTTATTAGGGGTTTTTTAAAGAGCTTTTTCCCCATATTAAGTTGAAAACTGAAACTGTGATAGGTTTTGACCTTCCAAAGATAAACATTAACTCCCATGGATACTCAGGGTTCCCTGGTGGTATCAGGCTTCTGAGACAAAAGGGTTTAATCTGTTAAGGATCTGGCCTGAGGGAAATTGCACTAGTTGTAAAAGTGCTACTTCACTTCTGGCATTCATCCTAGGACTTTTTCACTGCTGTTTGTGCAAGAAGTAGTGTTGCACCACTTCTAAGAGACTTTAGAGGAATTTTGATACATGGAGCAGTTGAAATGAAGGAAGCTAGCTGAGTAATTTCTCCAAGTTAGTTCAGTTAGTTTTTTAATATATAACATTCCTGCCTTTTATTTTTTTCCTGGGGGCTCCTTCCTCCTCTCCTGCACAGGAGAGTTGCACGTTCCTTCTCCATGAGCAGAACAGGCTCCATGGCGAGGCTGGTGCCGTTTCCACAGTGGGCTGTGCAACCTGGGGCACTGCAAAAAGCGTACTTTGATGTTTTTAACTTATGGTGCTTTTCTCTTTACAGCTGGCAAGTGGAGTGGTGCAGATAAGTCTGCACCACATCACGGGGATCTTTGTGTAAACGGAGGTGAGTGTTGGATAGATTATGACTTGTGTTGTGCCCCCTTTGATCTGTATATATATTCGCATTTGATCCCCGCACAACACATTCAGCCCTGTATGAAGCAGTTCTGTCTCCTTTGTCTGAGGCTGCTAGATACTACATCGGGCATTCTCTTCTGTTTTCTCGAATGTATGTCTGAAGTGGAATATATATAATGCTCCCTTATGCTGCTATATTTCATTTGCAAAGATATGTTTTATATACTGTAGATTTTACTTCTTACTAAAAATACGTTATCCTGGAAGCAAACTGAGTCAAGTGTTCTCAATGTGCCTGTAATTCTTTTGCAATTGTGTGAGGTGTGAAATTCACTTGACTGTTCTTACTGAAAGATCTGAAGGGTGGGAGATGAAAAATAGTTTTACTTCTGCCAAGCAAGCATGGAGAAGTATAGATTGTATATATTATTTCTGGAAGGAAGATGGAGGAGTTGTGGTTCCAAAAGGCATCCTCAAAAGAAAAAGAAAAGGGCCTAGGACAAATATATATATTTTTTTTAATCATATATATAATATATGTAAAGAGAGAGTAATGGCTTATTACACCAAAAGATAGAATAAATGGTTGATTGAGCTAAATTAGAGTTTGCAGTGGAAAAATATGCAGATGTTTGTGGTACAAACATCTTAAATCAAATGATTTCTGTAACGTGATAGAAAACAGAAACAACTTTTTTGGGGGTTGGCGAAATGGTCTTTTTGATTTTTTTTAGTGGATTTAAGATCATTTTCATTCTTCATTATGATCCACTCATAAAAGCAGGCATTAGCTTTCATAATAAGAAATTTACTCATTAATTAAATGTGAGACCTACAAGAAAATATCTGTGTTGGTATTGGTGATCTGGTATTTCGCCTTCTCAGTCATTACCTTAGCGTGGCACTAGGAGGCAATCTGCTATTAGAGGTGTCATCGCTCAGACGTCAAAGTCTTTGAATATTGTGGTATTTCGGCATCAAATGGCACTGTTCATGAGGAAATTTTTGTGTGTCAAATCCCATCCTGCATTGCTACAGTCTCCTAAGTGTCTTCCATAGACTTTTAGAAGATGGCAGATTGGTGATTGAGAATACCTTCCTGACACTCTGGCCACAGGTTTAGCCAGTCATTCCGATTTCCAATACACCCAATATATAAGTGAGCTTAAGTGGAGGGGTGCTCAGACTGCAGGTCTTGGCAGGGCTGTGATAGCCAAATTGCCTGTGTTCGCAAGATGTATGCACTTCCACGTATGCCCAGAAGCAGACATGCTTAGATAACCTTAACAGGGAAAATGTATGCATCTCACTCTACTGTGGGCATCTCTAGGGTAGAAAGCAGCCAAAAAAGGGGTTGGGGTTGAAAATGCATAGTTTGGGTTCAGCTACCATTGGGGCAGCTAGGTAGTTTAAGCTCTTAATGGAATGAACATACAGAATAATAAAAATTCTGATTGTTCAGAAGAAAAAAAATGGGCATTCTCACACTGGGCACCAAAATGTGTTAATTTTTAAATTTCTCTTTACCTTGGTTTGCATTCTTCTTATTTTCATAGCTGTTCTGAAAATGAATTGGTTAATACTTTTGTGGCTCCAGATGTTGTAAACATAAGAAAACCTTAGGCAAACCTAGGAGAAAGTTGATAGTTCTGTTTTCACAACAGGGACAAAAGAGTGTACCGTACTATACTTTACATAAGGCTGTGGTCATATACTGAAAAATGAGGTTGAATAAATATTCATTAGTTTGTAAATATATCCAAAAAGTAGCCAAAGTACATGTCCTGCAAGGTTGCATCAGCATGCATACAGGTAGTAACTAAGGTTGCATGGGCAAGAGTCGTGCTGGCTCTTCCTGCTATTGAGTGCTTGACTTCGCTGCCTTACATATTTTTATTCTTATAAAAGTTACTTTGTTGTTGTTTGAGAGCAAATGTATATTAATATATTTTGTAGTTCTGTAAAGAACAATATTTAGAAGTTTTGAAAGATTCGATGCCTACCACAGAGGGACTCTGAAACAGAGCTGGAAACATGCTTTTAAAAATGCTTCCACAGTGTTTACTAAGACAGAAAGCAGAATTTGATTTGGCTGTGTTCACACTCCTTTTGTTTACTTTTTGTGAATATTTTAGCTAATAGGTTTACTGTTAAGAATGTTTATAGAAACAGAACACTTTAAGCAAATATTTCAAAAATTTCTTGGATAACATATATTAGACTGACAAATGTAAGTGTTTTCACTAGAAATCTAATTATAAGTTTTACTGGTTTTCATTTATGTTTTATTATGTAATCATTAAATCAGGAAGTATGTCTGTGCACATGTGGTTTTACATTTAGTTAGAAACTACTGCCTCCTGGGTTAAATAGCAACTACAAAGAGGGCACGGCAGATCACCCAGTTGACTCTCCAGAATTCTAGATATTAAGCACTTTCAACAATGTAGTATAAATCCTCAGACCTTTCCGTTCCCTTAGATGCTGCCCTTTGCATAAGCCAGTCTTAAAGTCTGTGTTCCAAGTGTTGGGATGTGTTGTGATATTGTTAGGTAGATCAAAGGATGCAAGAAAATAGATACTGCACAGTTTTTAGAGAAAACAGAGAATCTTGGACTGGTATCATGACATACATAACAGAGGAAAAGATTTCTAATAATGTCAATTTTCAAGTCTGTTTAAGTGTGATTATCTCCAAATTCTCTTGCAGGTTTGAAATCTTACATAGAATTTTGCCTTGTTTTTTAAAACCTCTCCCTTCATCTTTTAGAAAAAAAATAATGATCAAGTTTGTGTCTCTCTAATATAGTTAACATCGGTGGTATATGGATGTAATGCTGCCTGTAAGGAAAGAGCTTCACAATTATATCATAGATTTGCTGCTGTGCAGTTTGAAGATGTGAGCTTTGCTCACAAGTCAGTGGGTTTCTACACCATAGTCTGTAGATTCTCATTACATATCTTGTGTCAGCAAAATTATATTAGGCAATCTCACCACTTGCATCAGCTCATATTCATATTATTTGTAAGACAAAATGGTCCTTGACAGTATGCTTGTACTCATTATCAGAAATAATTTTGCTCTAGAATGTTAATATTAAAATTTATATATGTTAACATTACTATTTGTTTTAATAATTTCCAATAAAAACAACTACTGTTTTAGTGACTCATTTTATTTTATTTTCTTGTATTTCCTGGCAAGTACTGTGTGTCTTTTTAAGGTATACAAAAACAAGTTGCCTGCAGTTCAGCTGAGAGGCTGATTCCACAGGCTGTGCTTGGTGGAGGTTTCCAGTTAAACTGGACTGGTCTGGACAGGGCGTACACGATGGGCTGTCTTTCTCAGCTTCTGAATTATGCTCTCTTGTACTGAAACACTATAAAATAACATTAATTAAGACTTAAAATATAATGGAAACCTGCTAATCAATAAATAAAAGTGAGCTGGGGAAAGAGAGAAAGACTGAGAAAAGAGGTGGAATACCATCAACCCCATCTGGGACATGCCATATGAACATCAGTTGGGTGCACAACACCATCCTAGACATGCATCACCCACAAAACTATTAAGCAATAACTACATATGTAGAGTATACTACCAAGTGCAGTTGGTTTTGTTTTTCTTTTTTTTTTTTTTTAATCAAGGAATAAAACAGAATAAATATCAAGTTCAGAATTCATTTTGGCATAATTAAACATACTTCAATTTCAAATTCAAAAACAAACTTACTGTCCATGCATAACCAAAGCTCTCAGTGAATCTAATGCATATGTCTTGCCAGATCATTCCACATTATATAATACTTGAAATATTGAAGCCTACTTACAAAAAGGAAATCATAGAAAATGTAGTTGTGTTGGTATATTTTGGGAAATACATTAAGTTTTGTCAATAGTTTAAAGAAAGTTGTTAAACCCCGGTGTAAACATATGTAGTTCTAATTACTACCTTATCAACAATATTGTGAGAAAAAACAGACCTTTGTAAATTATTTTGGGCCAATTTAACATATTTTTTTATATGTCATTGGGATTTAGGACAGTAAACATTTTCACTACTATCTCTTTTCAGGAAGAAGCAAACCATTCAGACCCCAAGTTGAGGGCTGTTTTTGCTGTGTTCAGACCTTAGTAAGAATGTGAAATATTTTTTTTCAACATTTATATTTGCTCTACTTTGGCTAGCCTGGTTTATATTTCCACCTAAAATGGACAAATTCTACCGTCATTTAAATCCATCCAATACTATCAACCTCAACCATATTCTCACCCTGATTTACAGCCTCATTAGGATTTTAATGACGTAAATTAAAGTAGAATTTGCTCCTAAATCCTCATTCTAAATTAAAGTATATTTACCTCTCAGTGCAGGATGTGGGAATATACGCCTCAAACAGAGAATACACCACTAAAACTTGGCAGGCAAGGTCTGGGCTAGAGGGTGGATTTTTTTTCTTAATGTTGAGCTCACTTCTTTCCTTAGATAAGCAGGCACACACTCCCATGTATCTTGTAAAATCTTTAACAGTTCTACACATGCATGTACAAGTGTAGTGCTGTTTTTACAAGATAGACAACAATTCTTACTCACATATCTTTCTGATGAGAGAATCAAGTCATCAGTCTAAATACATTTGGTTTTACTGAAGTTGCAACACTACGGAAAGAATAGACGCTTACCAGCTCTTGGTACTTGCCTGGAGTACCTGGAGTACAGAAGTAGGTCCTCCTGCACCAGAATCTAAAAATCTCTAAATGGGTGGTGAATATAGCTGTAAAGCCTGAGACAACACTCACAGAAGTCAGAAGAAAATTTCTTGTTGACTTCAGTGGCCTGAATCGGTTCCTAAAAAAGAAAATACCATGTGTCACTTTCAGTATCTTCTATAAATTTAAGCCAGAAAACCTTTATTGCTTCTAATACACCATATAAGAAACAGTAGCTGGGAAGGACTTAATATTAATATTGCACAAATACCATTGTGTTTAAATGCATTTTATGGCACAAATTGGGAAGGGCCCTAAGCACCACGTTTACTCTGCCCTTATGCTCTTTGTAACTCCAGTGTATGTGTAACTTACCTGAAATCATTCTCCTCTCACCCTCAAAATTGGACCTATCGCCAAAGAAGATATTTGCCAGAACTTGCTCCACAAGAGTCATTTCCATATAGTCTTCTCTTAAAAAAAAAAATCAGAATGGTGGGAGATCAGAATTACCCTGAGCAGCTGATTTTATGTGCAAAGCATGGAGTTCATTCAGCCACTGCCATATGCATGCCAATAAATTGTAAACAGTGTCACATATATTGTATATCATCAGTGGAGAGTGACGGTGTGGCCGGTAACACCAGTACCATGGTTGGGGGGTGCTTGACCAGGGACACAGATTCACAGTCACAGCAAGATCATTAGTGCACGATCAGGCTGCATATCGTATGGACACGTTTGAATAATTATGCACAAGAGGAAGAAGTAAAGAATTTATTGCTTATGTTAAATTAGAACTGTTTGGTTTTGAGTTTATTTTAAAGCATATTGAAGCTTGATTACTTTTAGTAATAGGTGAAGTGCTGCAGAGTCAAGAACCAGAAGATCTTACATAACTCCAGTGATATTTTTAAGCATATTAATTGGCAGGTGCTTCTCAAAAATAAGGATGTGACTTTCTGAAAATGTACCTGCCCCTTGAGTATAGCGTGGCTTATGTTGTAGCTTTTATCAACAACAGAATTCATCACCTGTAAAGATGAAGAAGGTGGCACTCATTTTTAGCAAGAAGTAATCAGGAGGAAGCTTTCCTCCCCAAAACAAAATGAAGCCGTGAATAGACCAGATCAGGAAAGGAACAGGACCAAAATCAGGCAATTTTCAAACTCTGCATAAATGTCCAGTAACCCCTTGTGTCCCTGCCCCCCCCCAACCTGTCAGTGATTGCAAGTGCCTGAGACCCATTATCCCTTCAAAGTGACCACCGCATTAGTACAAGTTATTCACACAAGTGAAGTCTGCAGGACCTGGTCAGGATATTTGCAGTGTGAGCGTTGCCCAGCCAGCCCTTGGGTGGGCAGGGGCAACCCCCATTGCTCAGCTGCCCCTCACGGATGGAAAAGGCAGTTCATGGAAAGACGGGGGAAAAAAAAATGGTTTAGTAGCAGTGCTGACAGTAACTGGTTTATATTCTTTTTCTCTCTTTTGCTAGCTACAGCTGCCCTCAACACCCAGCAGATAGAAACACTGGCATCAGGCTGCACAGACGCGGCTGAGCAGGAGGAAGCATCGGGTGCTGTATTCCTCACCTTGAGGGTGACAGGCAGGGCGTTTTACTGTAAATGTTTATGCGTTAATATGCAGAAACCTGTCTTGGTAGGGCTTTTTGTGGATATCTTAATTCTGCTGATGCAAAGTGAGGGTGAAATTACAGGTGCCAGTTTGCAATGTAGAATGCTGATAAACAACTTGCCATTTTGCAGTGGCTGGTCACATCTGGAGCCTTTTGGGATGCAAAAGTACTGGAGGATTATTGCAAAACTTACAGACACTTATGTTACCATAACTTTTGTTTTTAACCTAAATTTGTAGATTTTTTTTTTCTCTTGGAGGATTTTATGGGTTATATTATACTTACTTAGCTAACCAGCTAAGTCAGCAGCACAGCAAAAAGAGAGTCAGACCCATAGCTCTTGCAGAAAACTTTTCTGGTTTGACCTTAGACTGAGACAGGCTGGTATAAAACCATGGATCAGTGGATTGTGTTTCATTAATTCCAGCATGTTTTGAAACTCCACAATCTACAGCCCCTGACTCTGAGCTAGCACACTAAGTTAGTGTGCAGTATTCAACACCATTGTACCGTGCTTAAAAAAAAAAAAAATCCTGGGTGATAAATTTGAATTTTTCTTTTCCACCTTTAAGTTATCATAGTGCTTCCATAACACAGAACATCAACAGATACACATATAGAGACAGACAGATGGATCGACATCACAGACTGTGAAGGCTATGGCACCAAGAGTCCCTTGCTCTTGCATTTTGTTATTTTTGCATCTATTCCTGCATGGACTACGTTGACATAACATCCAATTTGATTTTATGTATCACTGAAGTCTTCTACCATTGTGAAAGCAGCCAGTTACTCTCTCTTGAAGATCACTGCTGAAATTTTGAGAGGCTGTTACGAATTAATATTTGTTGATGGTATTATTTGTCGTTTCTGTTTGTTAGCATGTGCCTGGAAACACAAAAGGGCTTGAGAAAGGTTTCACTCTTCTTGTACACAGCAGTATTTTGAAATCCTGGCAAAATTTCCATCAGGTCACCGTAGTAATAACTGTGCATGTATGCAGTTAATGTTCCCTGACTGCTTCTGATCCGCTACGTCTGTTCCCTTTCTGTGCTCTCCTGTTGAGATCATACAGTCTGAATATAACACACATCAGCCTGGTCAGAACTCCACACCCTAGCAAGTTCATAAACCCTGCTAGTGGAAGAAATATTCCAATCCACACAAAATAAAAACCTAATGCTGACATGCACATTTTTCCCCCCTAACATTTAGTATATACTTGTTGTGTTAGGAATATCTGAAATGGCTTTGATGTATTTTCTGTGATTATCTGCAATTTCCTGTTATGTAAGGTATCTCTCAGGAGACTTTATACTCAAGAATAGGTTGCTTTGGGAATTATAACTAAGATCTGGCCCAGCCTGTTTTTTTAGCTCACTGAGCATTACTGTTGTGGAGAGCACTATATTTTTTCTATACTGTTTAGCGTGTTTATATAAAATATTCACTCTCAAACTGAGAATGCTCCAAATTTATCCTGTTGTGGCACACATGATCTTTCATGAGAAGCCAGTTAAATATAGGGTTTTTTTTTTTTATATTGTCAAGTTGGGTCCGTCTTTCTTCTCCTTCTGTTTGAAGGTCAGTTAGGACAGTTTTCTGTCATTCATTTCAAAAGCTAAGGCAGTGTTTGGAGAGGATTATGGGCCATAATTTATCAGTGAGTCTCAACTTGTTCTTCAACCCCTTTCTGATAATGTGGTGCAGAGAAGTGTGGTTTCATTGAAGTTCACGCTTGATGATGGGAAACATCTGTAACCGTGTGACTTTAGTCTTTAGTCTTGTGACAATGCCACACGCACTACTTCTACCCCATCGAGAAGCATTTGGTTGCACAACGTTAGTAGTGGGAAGAGAAATCTGATAGTTCTTCCCCTTGACCATATGTACTGGCGGCTGGTGTCACCTTTGGTGGCTTTCTTGGGAAGCACAGTGTGGGGGACACATGCCTTAGAGCTCATCAGCATTGTTGCCTTCCCCATCCACACATCAGATCATCCTTCTTCCACTTTGGTGCCTTTGTTGTAGCATCTCCTATCTCAGCTTCATACCTGACAGTGTCCTTGACTTCCTACTGTCCTCTTCTTCCAGCTGCTGCATTCAAAGTCTGTTCTGCACCTCGGTCCTTCATATTCCACTCCTCCAGCACAAAACAGCTTTGCACAAAGGGTATATGTGTGTGTTTGCAGATGTCAGTGTGTGTGTATAAGGAAGCATCAGCACATGCAGGATTTTTCACTGTTTCCTGTACCTAAATGTGCCCTTTTTTGCCTTTCTTGACATTTTCTATGCACAAAACATCATGAGACAACTTCTTCACAGTTCCATGGCTCAGCGCAGAAATATCTATGGCTTTAAAATTTTGCCAGTAAAATGTTTTAAGAGCTATTCAAATCTTTAAATGTGTCACATATATTCAGATTTTATTAACTGACCCAGCTGATAACATACAGATTTCCTTCATTATTTTTGCCCTACCTCTCTGCAGACAACAGGGCCCCACTTACCCTCCCGCTTTCAGTGCTTTCCTTTTCTCCATCCCTGCATTCCAGCACCCAAGAGGGAACAGAGAAACTTTCACATTCAGTTAAAGTATACTAAAGCCCCTGTACTTTTGGCTAAGACATACATAATATCTTCATGCAAACAAAACAAAACCATTAATTTTCTTATGCTTTGTGAGCTGGTGTAACACACGCGCACACACTATGTGGAGTCCTTAATCACACCACGCAATGTTACATTAGATTTTACTTCACTGAGGAATATTTCTTGACGCTGGCTCTGATGGCAGCAATGCAGAGGTCTTTCGACAAAGCACTGTCTCAATAATGTCCACAGAACCATTCCTTCAGAGCGCAGCATGAGTGTTCGGCACACCGTCCTGCACTGTCAGCAGGCAGAGAGCATGAATTACAAGGATTTACAGCTCCATGAATGCTGCTGATTCATTGACAAAACCAGAATTAAATTGTATTATATTAGTACTGTTCATAGCCCTTCCACCCCTGTTGCAGGCTGTAATATCTCTAAAGACATTGCCATTGGTGACAGAAGCTGAAGATCATTTGCAAAACTCTCTGACCAGCACTGGATCAGAAATCACTAGTAGTTTCTTACCCACAACTTTACTCTTGTTTGTAGATTGGGATTTTGTACACTCCCTAGAAATATGGCACCTGGGTAACTTGATAAGGAGTATGACATCCAGATTTACAGATGCATTTAAGAAAAAAAATATAAAAATTAAAGGTTGCAGTTCAACTGAGAAGCATTATGGATTAGTGTGCTGCAGGAACAACTGCATCCCAGTGGATGATTCCCCTATTACTATTCACTTGAGAGGCTCTGGCACTGGGTGCCTGAATGCTATCCGTGACCCTCAAGTCTTTCCTGTCAGTCAGCTGCAGTACTTCTGATGCATTGGTAAATGATATAATGAATATGGTTAAAAGCAGGGGGATACAAGGGTTAATGAGCTGTTGGCATTTCTCCTCTGCTTTGTGGTCTGCTAAGTGCACAAAATAACTTCATGCCAAATTCAGCACATTTGGGAGTCCTTATCAGAAAGAATCTAAACTTGGGCACAGAAGGTTTATGGTGAAATCGGGATCCCTCTAAAAAGATGTGGTTGCAAAGAATTCACTGATACTGACAGTATTTGTGCCAAGGGAAAACGAAAACAAGAAAAAAAAAACCCGAAAAACAACCCCAAAAAGCTATGTGACTTTTAAGCTCCATTCCCAGGAGGGGAGCCTAGGACCTGTAGTAAGCCCGGGGGCTGTTGAGCAAAGCATGGAGCCCCAGACAGCAGGTACCGTGAGATTGCAATTAACAAATCTGGGAAACTCCTGAGTTTCGAACTGTGTTCACTAAACTCTTCCCTCTTGTCTGAGGATGGTCTAAGATAGAAAGCTGCAGAAACTGTCCTAGGAGTATGTGTTCTCTCCTCCAAGGTAAATGCCCTAATCACTAGTCTGCAAGGTCATATTCACCTTTTCTACAGAATCTTCCTGGAATCTGGCACATGTTTCTGGGGAGGTGGGGAAGTGGGTCTATCTTCCAGCTACCCAAGTCTCTTCTGTCCCTGTTGCACACTGAAAAAAAAAAGTATCTGTATTTCTGGAAGAGTCTGATGCTATGTAATATATACTGAGAATAATTACCAGGGGAGGTGAAGGGAACAAGAATGGAAAGACACGGAGTTTCCACAGTTCCGTGGAAGTTAAGGCAGGAGATGTCAAACTGGGCTGTGCAGCACCTGACAAAATGTTGAGTCAAAAAGGAAAAAGCCTATGAGGCCACAGCTGCCGGCAGCTGGAAGGGGATATTTTAGATCACAGTATTCTGCCTAGCACTTCCGTTCCAACCAAGCTCTTCTTTAGGTACCTGCAGACATCCTTTGCTGAATCTAGCACATCCAGTCAGTTTACATAACATTTTAAGAATTAAAATACTGTGCAATTAGTATTGATATTGTGATAGCTCAGGCAGGATCAGGGCTGCATTGTGCTAAGCTCTTCCAGACAGCTAGATAAAAGTCTCTGATCCATAAAGTAGACAAGGCATTAGTAGAAATACAACAGATAAAGCTGAAAAAACAAAGAAAGCTGCGACAACAGCCCACAACATTTGTCCACGCTGAAGGGCTGACAGTCAATCTCATGCGGCACGGAGAAGGGGACAAGGAGAGGTGGCTCTGCTTGGCTTCACAGAGCACTAACTGTTATTGCAGTCGCTATCAAAGTTAGAGGAAATTGCATCCATTTTACTGTTGGAACGTACAAAATGTACAAAGCCTTCCTAGCATCCATAAACAGTTAAATATATTAGAAAATAGAGGACATGCGCTTGCTGTTGTTCTTCAGTCTCAACTTGTATTGCTTTCAGTGGCCGTTTAACCTCAATAAAGACAGAGGGATCTGGGCGCAATGTTTTTAATTACAAGTGGCATTTCTAAGCCTTCTGTGGTCTGCGCATAATCCAAAAAAGTGACTTCATTTTGGACCCCAGCAGTACGGATGCTCTGTGTTAAAAGGCAGGCTGCAAACTAGTTTCCATCCTGCTTTAATAATAGGTTCGCAATCCAAAAAGGAACTTTAAACACTTTAATATTCAGACTTAAAGTTTTTCATCAGTAAAGGGGTTTATAACCCAGCAATAAAAGACTGCGCTTGAAAGTTGACTTTAAAGGTCTTAGGAAAGCGGTGGATTTTTAGATTTAAAAAAATAGATTTTCAGTATTTAAAAAAATATTAACTGCTGAACAGAGATACACAAATTTATAGCTTGCATGACCAAATCTGCCCTGACTAGGTGACAGAGTCAACCTCCTCTGCACAGTCAAAATGTACAGGATGCTCCAATGCAGAAACACTTTCAGCAGTGCTTCCTGCAAAGTGTAACCGATGGGGATTGATGCTGCTGGGAAGAGTTTTGGTGCAGCATGGCATGACGAAGCTCTTCTGCAACTGCTGACCTGGCCTTTACCAAGGAGGGCAAAGGCATGTGGAATGAGTGGGAAAGGAGAGACAGCAGGTTAGAAATGTAAAGAAAGAACTGAAATGTACACTAAGATCTGATTTCTACATGGCAGAAAGCCAGAGGAAATATTTTTCTACTCGGTGGATGAGGGCTTGTCTTCTGCTGGGGTGTAACTAAGCCCCAGTGAGACTCCTGTGAGCTTTCAAGGAATTGGCAGGGGCCAGGGCAATCCACATGGAAAAAAATAGGTTTCACCCAAATTAGATGTAAGTGTTCTGATGGATGAGCTATTCACTGTTTCCTTTGAGAATGTTGAAGGACGTTCACTGTTAGGATTTTTCCCCATATTTCCACTACTTATTTATTTTATTGATTTCAACCCAGTTTTCCTCATTATACCACCTTCTCTGCAGTCAGCTATTCT
>NW_010142257.1:0-6584 GCF_000699245.1 Pterocles gutturalis | reverse complement strand
CTCTAACATTCTGTGATTCTGTGAACAAGGTCATTTATCCCTATTAGCACCTCTTCAAACATCCAGTTCACTTTTTTTTACTTGGAATACCAAATAACTTCTTCAACTCAACGCATTGGCCTGAGTCAACCTCAGATCTCCCCTCATCACGTAGCTCGCGCATGCCTGGTCTGCTGCCAAGGGCTTCACCCACTGGCCAGCTTGCCTAGAGCTCTTTAAGATCTCCCTTTTCTCAACTGGCAATGCTTCCCCTTTTTTCATCTCTTTCTGAGCAGCCCCACAGTGAATGGGAGCAGTTCTCTGAATTTTCTGTTCTGACCCTTTCTGTTCTCCTTCAACAGACTTGCAACAGAAAAATACGGCCAAGACCAGATAGTCAAGATTGCCCCAAAACCTTCTCAATTCAATCCAGAATGACTTGGTTTATCTTCCTGTTATTGCTGATAAGAAAACAAACAGGTCGCCCATTACATCTCTGAAGGCAGTCTCTTCTCTTTATGCTCTTTTCCTGACTCCCTTCCACTTGCAAGAAAGAAACCACTCTAGTACAAGTAAACCAGACATTCCAACCTCATTTGAGTGAGCATGAACAAATGCAACTACATCCACAAAGAACATTTTAAGTAAGCAGATAGAAAAATACAGGCATTAGTAAAATAAAATGTGAATATTGTAGTAATATTTGCCCATCTTGCTTGCATGCAAATTCTAGTGACATACTAGTTATATATTTCTGAAATGCTCAGTTTCACGAGAATTGTTGCTGATCTTCAATGCCTGGTGAACGCTGCCTTTTAACTCTTGGCAAAGAACATAAATTAATTACCTGCTTAGTATTCTGGGTTTGCTTTAGTAAAATGAGCAGCCAACTTTGTAGTGGGCCAAAATTCAAACAGAAACTCAATTCATGGAAAAAGAGATCAGCGTTACTTTCTAGCCTTAAATCTTGGATAGGCTCTGGACTGTCACAACGGTTTCTGTCAGCCAAGGGGGTGCTAGCTGTACAATGCAAAGCAAACATCCTTGTCAGCAGAAAAGGAGAGCGTGTTTGCTGTGAAACACTGTGCAATGAAGTACATCAAAACCTGCCTTTCAACATCTACAAAGATTTCTCTGATTAAAGCACTCTACTTCCTATGTTCTTCCTGAAATATGTTATAAATGCCATGTGCCAAAGGCCAGTTTAGTGAGAGCCAGTATGGAAATGGAACAATTTAGTGATAGAGCAGGAAAATCCTAGGAGAAAACTTTGGGAGATACTTATGTGATCACACCGGATCCAGGGAGTGTTCCTCATTCAGTGTAACACTCAAATTAATTTCTTTTTCCTCCTTACTTTCCCACCTTCTACCTCATATTGAACCCTTTCTCAGGAAAGCCAGAATTGTCTGAATTAATCTCCCCCACCCATCCATTTATGTTTCTCCAGTGCTTCTCACTGTTACAAAAAGAAATCCATTTTTAAAAAACTACCACAGTTTCCCATTCAAGCCCTGTTACTCTATATTCTGTTGTCCAATTCAAATATTTGTCTTTTATTTCTCATTATGTTCAATTAAAAATCATAGCACAATTCAGTCATAGAAATGTGGTTTCAAAAGGAAGAGATTTTTCTTGGCAGCTCACCACCTGATTTCTTTACCTTTGTGTTTTCGTCAGTTCTGGCCTTTGGCTCATGTGTTTGATGTTCTGCTGTACAATACCTACAAAACCAGGAAAGAATGCCTTTGCTCTCTGAGATAGTACAAAATGACTAAGCACTTTGAATTTTTTCTTTCCAAACATTTGCCTGACCTTTTGCTCTCTTCCAGAACAGTGTGACACATCCTCCACTGCTATAAAGTGACCTCGTTTGAAGAGCCTCATCACAGTACTGGCAATTCCTGCTTGGAGCCACAAGGATTTTTGATCTGAAGAGGAACCACCTGTATATGTGTTCTTGTCGAGCAAGTTTTTTGGTTCGTGAACTTATACTTCCAACATCTTTTCTGTATTCATCCATCTGCAATGTGGCAGCTGTACAGAACATCAAAGTTTTTTAGTTTTTAGGACAGTACAAGATGAAGCAACAGGATTTTAACAGAACTTTGAGACTTCAAACCACATTGCAGCCCATTACTAACTCAGATTTAGTATACTTCACAACATTTAAAGACATAAAATATTATATGTCATTAAAGCAATTCAATACAAATGAGCTGCTAGCTTCCCTTTCTTTTCTGAAAAGATAAACCACTTCTTTTTACTACAATTGATCTGAAAGTAAAAGGAACGGCATAGCAAGGAAAACAGTAATGCTCATTTCTGGGGTCAGAGCTTGTTTAGTACCTTCTGAATATTACAGAAAGTATTTGTCTTTTGATAATGCACCATATGAAGAATGTGTTTCTCTTAAAATAAACTTCCAAAAAAAAAAAAAATCCATTTCGGCAGTGGCCAAATGATGGACTTTGAACACAAGAAGCCGCTATCCCCTTAAGCATGAAAAATGTTGGGTTTATGCCCTCAATTTTACTTTAAAGCATCAACCAGCCACCACCGTAAGCATCCTAAGCCAAGTTCAGAGGCAGATGTAGAGGTCTGCTGTACCTGGCTTTCAGTCTCTGCCACAGCCTTGAATAGCTGAGACAACTTCCCAACCCTACGCCTGCAAAGCACAGTGTGTTTTCTGATGATAGCAGAGAGGGAAGGATTGCTCAGATCACACCAAATTGCTCAGGACTTCCCTTCCGAGTGGGTGGCAGAGGATGCCAGGGCAGTTGTCTCACACAGGGAAAGCCTCTGGTGCAAACATAGGAGCTTAATTTGAACAACAGAGCTCACCACTTATCTTACAGCATATGGAAACAGAGATAGGGGATGTTCCAAACACTTCAGTCTCAATTTCTTAGCCAGAAAATGGATCTTGACTTATGAAAAACCTGCAAGTGGACTTGCTCTGGAGTCCTGCTTGGTGCCAAGAGCTCAGCGGACAGCCAGGCTCAGCCTGCATTTGCAATAGGGAATTAATCTGTAAGTCAACAAAAAAAATACCTGAAAAGGCAATCTCATCAAGATTAGTTTATTCATCCAAAAATTTATTGATTAGTCTAGGCAAAGTACTGCCACAATATTTCTGCTTTGGCAGCTGCTTCAGGAGCACGATGCTACACTGTCCTACAGGTGCCTCTGTACTGTCCCTTATTCTTCTCTCGTAGATTTCCCAGGAGATGCTGCTGGAGCTCGAGCTGTCCAGCAACAGAACTCCCCACACATCGGAAAACATTCCTGCAAGTGACACATAACTTCAGCCATACAACAAAAATCAAGCCTTTGTCCAGACCGCTTCAGTCCCACCTTTCTTGGGTTTGGGGGAAAACAAGCACAGTATATAGATGATGCTTGCAAGTTCATTTTGCACTTATTATGCAGAGTGATTTATATTTAACTGGTCTGCATTTGAAGGTGAAGGGCTCATTCCTGAGCTGTTGTTTTGGAGCAGTCCTCCCAGGCACTGCAGCCATGCCACCCTCCCATTCGCTTCTTCTCTCATCTTATCTTCCTTCTACACATTCCCGATGCAAAAAGCAGAGAGCAAACTTCTTTTCTCCCAGCACTTTTCCGCTCGGAGAATATTCTGCTCGGAGTTGCTTCCTGCCCTGCTCATCTGTGAGAGTGTTTGGAAAGAGTCGTCATGGAAGGACGACTCCAGAGCATCCCATCTCTCATCAGACACACATAAATACCTCTTATTTGAAATTAATGCTTCCCTCCCTCCCCAAAGTGCTGTATTGCAGCACTATTTATACACAACATTTATTTTACATTTCTATGGAGAATTCTTTATCAGCAATAAATCCTGTTGTGATACCTGGGAAACCTTTGTATTTAATATGTGTGTTGTCTTTTATTTTAAAGAAGAGAAACAGTAAGGTCTCGGAAATGGATGGCAAAGCAGCCAAATGCAGTTGCCGAGTGCCCTCTGGTGATGCCGGTGGAGAATAGCTCCGGCTGCGCTCCTGAAGGACTGATAATCACACGTTTTTGATAAAAAGGTACACGGTTTTTTTCATAATTCTTATCTTCTGTGTGCATTTCGTTCCCGTATTTACCGACAATTTCAATTTAATGCATTTAGAGCAATCTCAGTAGAGCCGCCCCGGCAGCACACATCAAGAGGAAGATCCAGCTTTGCTTTATCTTTATTAGACTTGGGAAATCAAATATCTTACGTTACACTTTACCTTTATCCTCCATTGTTTTACCGATCCTGTCCTTCCCGAGCTAGGCAAACAGATATTAAATCTTTCCTATTACTATTTCCTATTCTTTATACACACCACAACAGCATCCAGAGGTCCATTGCACTAGACAGAAAATAAAAACCAAAAAAACCCAACACAGCTGTATACTAATCTAAAATGGAAGGAAAGCAGGTTAACTAAAAAAATACCAAAAAAATGCAACTATGTTTTCATGGAATCAGCAACGTACTAGATGTTGTCAGTACAGGACTGGGGACTCCTGGTCTGGATTAACTGCATTCTTTGGACAGTTCCCACAGACGGTTGTGTCAGTCACCAGCCCTCTCCTGGCCCCTCCTGCCAGGCAGCAGCACTCCCTGGGCTGACATGGGCTCCTCTGTAGGGTTAGGAGTTGGGTTAGCATTAGGAAAACTGCACATTGTTCATAACTTCTGGATATTTGCAACTTAACAAGTGACCAATATATTATCAACTTATTTTCTCTTCCCAACAGCACTGCTTTCCCTTGTTGAGGGATTTTTTTTCTCAATATTGAAGAATATTGATAAGGTTTTTGTTCTATTTTGTTCTATTTTGGGCAGCCACATATTTTTATACTAGCCCAGGTTCCAGGGTAAGGCTTGAAAGCCAGAGACTGCAGATACAGAATGACGGCAGCATTTTACATGTCCTAGGGAAGAGCCACAAGCACTGAAATTAGTAGCTTTGGAGTAATTGTTCTGTTTTGCTTGTTCCAGATGTATTCCAGGAAGGATGCTAGGCTCAGGTCTGCGTTAGGAACTACACGGCCATTGGAAGAGGTGCATTACGGCATTTGTCATTTTGCGGTTTCCAGGAGCTGTGCGGGGAAGGGAACGTTTCCAACCGTCCCTGTTTCTCTTTTGGCATCACTGAGCCCCACCACTGTGATAAAATCTGAGTTATCTTAGAGTCAAGGCTGAAGCCTGAGAAAAGATTAACTTTAGTCCTCAGGTCTGCGCTCTCCAGAGAAGAAGAGGGAACCACCAGAAGACTCCTGTCACACCAGACCATATTCTCAACGGGTCTGTCCATGTACTGTCAGGACATCCCTCCTTTCTGGACATTCCTTTATTTCTGTTATGGAATAATCAGGTTAAAAGCAGAGACAAAAATGGGAGGGAAGAGATGCTGTGTCTGAACGGAAGCATGTGCCCGCTCATGGGAAGGCCTGCCAGGTACAACTGCCGGCACAGTGGGGACCGGGGGCTTGCTGTTGCAGAGCCCCAGGGGACCAGGGAGCAGTGATGAGCAGATGCAGGGCTGTTACCTGGGAAGCTCTCCATCAACTGCCTTCCCCTACAAAAGCGGTTGAAGGTATTTTTCAATTCCAACCTATTTCAACAGCGACAAACTAGAAGTGCTATTGAAAAATAAATTTTAATTCGGGTCCAACTCCAGCCCTGTATATTCCTCACTCTGCCCTACAATATACTGGTACTTCTATCATAATTTCTCACCTATCTTTCTCTCTTTTCGTCCAGAATCTTTAAAACATGGGAGGATTGACCGAAAAGCTGTGTTATAACCCACCACCTACAATGAGGATAAATTACGAGCACAAGTTATCACTTTTAAACTGTAAAAAGATAATGCTGGCTCACAAACATTTAAAAGAAGGTTCTCCTTCTATTCCCTTTATTCTGCTTCCAGCAGGTTGTTTTCTGCACAAAACATCCATGATCTTACCCAGGCTTTTATCAGGCCCAGTAATGCAGGCTCTCGTCCAAGATGAGGTCTACTTTTGACGTACCAAGAAATCGCTGGATTTTTAAGACAGTTTATGAATCTGTGAACTGCATTAAAAAACAAACAATTCACCAAACACGTCTTGAGGTATGAATAATTCAGATATCTTGCACTGCTTCAGAACTGATTTTTTACCCCCCTCTGAAGTTCCAGCCCATTTGTGTCGGCATTACAAAATATGGTTTGCAAGAGAGATATGCTGACCTTGTGAGCATGATATAAAATGACTCATAAGTGGCTGATCAGGATTCATTAATTTACCTGCATTTTATTCTGTTAACTTTCCTGTTATTTCTGGGAGCTGTAGGATGGGGATGTTTTCTTCTGATGATGGAGCATCATGCGAGCATCATATTCTATAATTATGGTTGCTGGATGCAACTGATTTCAGTACCATTGACTTCAAGACTATAATTACCATCTTTTTTTATAGATGAGTCAGTCATCTAACTGTATGATTTAATATGATTGATCACCATGCTATAACATTTGCAAATCCAGCACTGTAGGACAGACATTTTCTGGTTTTACACCCACACGTGGGAGTTATTTCTAGAGCACACATTTTTTTTT
>NW_010142256.1:0-262 GCF_000699245.1 Pterocles gutturalis | reverse complement strand
GAGGTCATCGAGGAAGTGGCCAATCAGAGAGCACCAAGGGAGTGGGATCTGTTAGATCCAGCCAATGGGAGCCCTGACTCTGTCAGCCAATCAGAGCGCAGGAAGGGTGTGGGATCTGTCAGCCCCAGCCAATGGGAGCCCCTGGGGCTGGCGGCCAATCAGAGCTCACCAATGGTGGAGGAATCTGTCAGCCCCAGCCAATGGGAGCTTATGGAGTAAGTGGCCAATCAGAGTGCAGGAAGGGGGTGGGGATCTGTTAGAT
>NW_010142255.1:328-24039 GCF_000699245.1 Pterocles gutturalis | reverse complement strand
GGGGGAAGGTCGGCGGCAGAAGGGGCTGGTAGGAGGACGAGACAATAAATAATCGCTGTTTGTAAACTCAGGAAGTGGCTGTAGTAGCGTTCCCGCGGTTTGGTTGCTTGGATGTGTTTTATTCCCTCCGCAAAGTCACTTTTTTATCAGAGGCCGGGGAAGTGCCATCACTCAAGGAAAAGCTCTGTCCGAGACTTCAGTATGGTTCTGCTTCCAAAAAGACGCTCTGAATCCCTCTCGGTGCTGCTAGAGATGGATACAGGCCTAAGCGTGAGACTGCTAGGGACATCCGAGTCCCTCCCTAAGACCCTGAGGTGGTTACCCCCCCCCTTAAAGAATGTTAATTACCCTCCTCCCCTTACTGCATGTGCTGCTCCGTAGAGAAGGCTGTTAAATTCCGGTTCACAATGGGACTATTCCAGAGGGACTTCCATGGTGGGTTCGTTATCCTTATTGCTGCTCTGGATTGTGGGTTTGGGTTAAAACCTTGCAAAGGTGTAAGAAGAGAGGAGAAACATACCACAATCTCAGTTGCTATAAGCTGGTGTAGCTCTTGCCAGGCCAGAGGGGTTCTACCAGTTTACGGTGCCCAGGGGCAGCTCCAGAGTGGGAACGCAGTTCAGAACAAACCCTTCCCGCCTGTATGCTAGCTATTTTCACAGTCACCGGTGTCTGCAAATCACGGGGGACTGCTCAGCCTGTGCTGCAGGCAAAAAAGAGTTGGATAATGTGGGGTTGTGAGTGTGTTATCTCCTTTTAAACTGTAGCAGAGACTGATGGTTCCTGTGTATCTGTGGAATTTCGCAGGTTACTCTTTTCAGGAGTCTTGCTTAGCTGCGGAATTATTTCTGAGTTAACGAGCTTGTTAAGTTCTTATCAGGCCTTTTGAGTAATAGTTGCACTCTGATTTCCAAGCATGTGACTTTTTGTTTGTTTGTTTGTTTTTACCATAAATAGCATTTTTAGTATCTTCAAGAAATAGTTGGCCAAGAGTCTTTGGCAAGCAGCCATTTTATTGAGGCGGGCAAGGTTCAGAAGTACTTGTGTTTATAAACAATGTCGCACTAGGAAGCTCCTCCATGTGAGGACAGTGTGTGTAGGGGGAAGGAGAGGAGAGGCAGGATCATTGGTGATCACTTAAAAAATCTAAGTGTTCTGAGGGACTGGGCAGGAGAGCACTTCTTCAGGAGGCACTTAAAGAGATTGGTGGGTAAAGTGAGAAATCCTTGGACATGACAAATGGGTAGGGAAAAAAAAAATACACATAATTTCTGTTAGAGGGGGAAAAACTTGGTGTATATGCCCTGAAGACATCTACGGGCTTTTGCATCCCTTTTTCCCTTTTACCTCCTAATTAATTAGCTTTTCAGTGCATTTCCTCTGGTAGTAGCTGCTTGAATTATTTTAGTTTTCAGAATATCATTTTCTCTAGTGTTTTCCCTTTTAACAGAAACTGACGTGTTAATCTTTTGTCAGTGTTTTGCTACTAATGACCCAGGTTGTTGGGAAGATTTGAACTTCCATAAGGGAGAATAAAAGAAGTTTTACATTGATGGACTCTAATGTGAGGTGTGGGTAGATTTTATACAGACTGCTGGGAAATCGGAGCTTTTATTATACATAGTTTTGTACTATGGAATAATAAGTGATGGCTGAAGAAGTAATAGTTTGGGAGGAGAGTTTGTATAGTGGTTTTAAATTTAATCCATCTAAGCAAGGAGGACATTGCCTATAAAAGTTTCTTACCCTGCTATATAACTTTAGAGGCCTAAATTTTCATTCAAGTGTCAGTAGGTTTTTTAAATTAATTATGTTGTATCCTGGAATTAAGATATTTCATCCAAGGCTGTGAAAATGTCAGCGGTGGATTTTTGTGTTGGAGTGGTTATTAAATTTGTGACCTAAACCCGTTATAGACCTAAAGCTGAGCCCTATGCACTCTAACACAGGCTATTTCATTCCTTAGCGCCTGGGTCAGTGGCAGCGCATCGACAATCTGTACCATGGACCATACTAGCCAAAAATTGTTTAAAAACTGTTGTGACTGTCGCGATCCTGAGCATCCATGCAGAGAGGGATTATTTTTAGACAGCTATGCAAGCAGAAATTCTGCTTTGTATTAATCCCTTAGCTAAAGTTTTTGCGAGTTTCTAGGGATGATGGTGGCATAGTTTAAGACACAGACTACCTGGTTTTGGCTGTGTGTTTGGGGACGTGGATGTAGAAAGAGAAGGTAATCCGGGCCACGGAAATGATCTGCTGTTACTGTCTTCTGTGTAGGTCAAAGATAGATGGAGAAAGAATCTGAAGCATATAGTGGTGGTTATATTGAGCTGGCACTCTTGGTGGTGAAGAATAGCAGAGATGAGGCGTGGGTTGTTACTTGTGTTTTAATAAATATCTGTTGAGGTAGAGCTGACTTTGAGTTCCTGGTGTTCTGCGCTAGCAGAGACGAGGTGCTGAGCTCGATCCCAGGTGGGGAGGCAGAGCATCAGTCTCACTGTAGTAATGTGCCTTTTTTTTTTTTTTTTTTTTCCCCCGGTGAAAGCAGCGTCTGTGTGTGCAGGGCAGTATTTATTCTTTGCTGTGTAAAAGTCATCAGGACAGGCAAGGTGTAAGTCAGGTTTGGAGTCAGAGGTCCAAATTCAATCCTACTTGAAATGAACATTTATCTTTAAACTTAGAAAAAACTCTCTTTTTGGTCTCTGTGTGTAGGAATGCATGTGTTTGGCAACTAGAAGCAAGAAGTTTTTCGCTGTGCTCCCCTGAGCCCTCATTTACTTGGGATTTGTTGTTCCTTTCCTAGGGAAGGAGTGGATGGAAATAGAAACTGTAACACTAGTCAAGCCGGAGAATTTCTTGCCTGACAAGTGGCGAGCTATTGGATCTTTGTATTCGATCACTGTTCTTCTTTAATTGAAACAAGATGGTTTATAGAGCTCGGAGCAGCACGGGGCTCAGATAGCCTGTAACAGATCTCTGGGAGGCTCAACCATAAGAGAGCTGCAAATACAGCCCTGGGAGCTCAATCAGGAGGTGGGCAATTGGGAAGTCCACTGAACTGGGGCACCTCCCAGGAAATGGATGCAGCTGGTGGCTGTAAGGAGGGGGACAAAGTTATCACGGAACTTGTGGAATGGCAACAAAAGCGACGGGAATGCCAGTTGTGAAGTAGTGCTCAGCCAGATGTGAAACGGGAGGGAGTTTCTGAGCAGGTTGCCAAATAAGGATTAGAAGTGGGGAATAACTTGTGTTCTGTATTCAGGAAGATATTTTATTCCTCTGCACGTTTTTAGGCTGGTTTAAATTACCAAATAGTACTGACTTAATCAAGACAAGAGGCAGCTCGGTGAACTGGTAAATGCTACAATATCTTTGTGAAGCATCAGCTGAGCTCTTTTAACAGCTACATGTTTGTGAAACAAATTTGTATCACAGATGTTGCTGGGTGATATATTCTGTAACAATATAGACACTGAGGGCTTTGGGTATCTTCTACCTGAGCTGGATTGTTAGGGAAGAGCTTTGAGGATTTCAGAGGGCCAGAAGTCTTGAAAAAGTTGGCCAGCTTACAATTTGTAAGGTAATATTTTGGCATGCTTGATTTGGATTTGCAAATAACATTTCCTGTTCTATTTCCTACAGTTTCTAAGACATTTAAATGCTCTTCTGCTCAGGACAGCATTATATAGCTGCAGATAATTGCACGCTAATCAATAGCCGGTTTTTGAAATAGTTTATTTGCTTTTTAAGCCTTTCTGATAATAAGCAATCATTCTTGCTTGCGTTACTTGTAAGGTTTGCGGTTTTGTATCCCTTGACACTCTGGCTTCAAATCTGCAAGAACATAAAAACTTTTTCCTAGCCCTTTTTGACCTGATTTTTAGACCCCCATCATGTACCGTATACCAAGTCATGTCTAAGAGCACATCAGTCACCGGTGTACATGTCGTGTAGCAGTAAGGGGACACCCTTGACAGCACAGGAGCTGGATATGCTTTCTCATTTTTCCATTGCATATTTGTTTTCAGTCCTCTCAGCCCATGCACCCTACCCCGTCCTTGTGACTTGGTATTTCCGCCAGTGTGACAGTTGGCTTGCCATGTTTGAGACCTGATTTTATCCTGAAATATTTTTCCTCAAATGAGATTGAAGTCTGAGATAAGCTGCAAAATCTTATGGCCAGCAGAAATTCAAGGAGTCAGACAAACTATGCCTCAAATGATTTTTTTTTTTAAACACATTCTTGTGTCTGTTACATTGGTGGTGGGACTCCACTCTTTTGAAATATTATCCAAAATGTGTTTGTCTTGCCTGAAGCCTCCCTTCTTTTTTTTTTCTTCTTTTTTTCTTTTTTTCCCCCCATAAATGTAATGATCACTCAGGAGGAAATTGGTACAGTTTAGCATAATAGTTGATAGAAAGCTACTTGTACCTTTGACTGGATTTTCCGTTAGTGGCTGCTCCCTGAGCTGGGAGATTGGACCCTACCAATTTTCTCATCTAGAAATCCAGAACGTTGGGGGTTTGTTGCTTCTCAGCTCCTTGCTGGATTACCAGCTTTGAAGTGACAAGTTCCTGACAGTTTGGGAACCCATGAACCTGCAGTTCAAGTGACCCATAGGAAAATGAGCATGAGTAGCTATGTGAGGAGTTACCATCTGTACTTTCAAGCAACTTTTTAAAAAGGTTGGTATCCTGATGTTTGTTTCATGATGTAATATATTTTTTTCTGACAGTCAATCAGATTTAAATGTACATGAGAGTTCCTCGGCAACTACCTACCTTGAAAACCTGCGTCCTCAATTGATGGCCTTTTCCCGCTTTCTAAGCAGAGTATTTGTTTGACATCTGTATAAATGCAAAATACAGTTTCTACTTTCCAGTTGTACATCATTAAGAGTGATGCTTGCCATCATAGCAATTTAAAGATGTCTTAGTATCCCATACATGAAATAGGGTGTCCAGGTAACAGCTGGTTTGGGTGACTTGATTTTTCCATTAAACAAATCTATCGTTTTATTTGGAGGGGGGAACGAGAGGAGCCAGCATTTTTCTGCATTGCTGTTGCGAAACCTTCTAGTCTTTATCTTTTTGGGGAACTAAATTTAGGTCTGTTTGTAGTTGACATTTCACACACAGTCCAGAAAACTGCTTTTGATCCCTCTGTGGAAAGAAATAGGCCAAGCAAGAGCAGTCCTTGAGCCGTGATGCTTTCACAAGGTGCTGCTTGTGACTTTGGCCTTTGAGAATATCGGTGCTTTGAAGTCAAGGGGAGATTATCCTCCCGCCCCTTTGATTCCCTTGGCTTCCTGAGCAGGAGATGATCCCCACGTGGAAGTGCAGAGGGAATCTGCAAGTTCCTGTTTGGGTCCCTGTGAATTTCTGATGGATGGTGGCTTATTTGTATGTCTTGTAGGCACTGAAGTTATGAATTGTGCTGTGTTAAGTTTCGGTCTTGAGCAAAAAGACTCGAGTAGTTTATACTGTGTTCTAAACAAAAGGGGTTTTTTAGAACTTCAGGAATTTGAAGTAAAATTTGAAGTACTGTGTTTTCATGCATGTGACATGCAGGTCACACAGTTTAAAAATAAATAAAACCTAGGAGCAGGTCAGCTATGGTGTATGCTTGTGTGTGCGTGTTAGTAGTCCCAGGAAAAGCAGCTTTTGTGGCCCCCAACCGATTTCCCTAAGGATGGATCTGTAATTGGTTATTTTAGGACTCACTTCAAAATGCTGGTGTTTTTAAAGGGCTGCTTCAGGCTATGCTTCATAGGAAAACCACTTGATACTGAGCTTAGGCCTGGTGAAAATTATTAATTTTTCCTCTCACTTTCCACACTTGAGGAAGGAAGGTCCTCTAAAATAGGCCCCCCCCCAAAAAAGTGCTAGGCTGTCGTTGGTATGTTCTAATTGGCCATTAGTATTTTTTTCCCATCCTGAAAGTTCACAAGAAAGCTTCCTTCATCTCATTTATTTTGTTTTTGGCGTGTAGTGTGGTTTGATTTTTCTGTCATCTGCCACTGTTACACTCGTTTGCTTTTACTGGTGCTGAGACAGGAGTAGTTCACTGTCATTTTTCAGAATGATTGTTCCGTGTCACAGGAGAAGTCGTAGATGTTGCGGAAGCGGATTGACTGCTTCTAGCTGCCAAAAGCGCTGCATCTTAAAGATGGCCAGCTAGATGAATGTCTTTTAGGGCATCTCCCATGGAAATGCTGCCTGGCGAGGTTGTCTAGTTCTCCTGAAATGAAAGCCTCTTGGTTGGTTGTGCTGTAGGTGTGTGCACCTGAGGTGACACCTGCAGCAGCAGTGGAATTAGTTTATTAATTTACTGGTTTATTATTTAGGGAGGAGATCTTGTAGGTGTGATGGTGTAGCCTCTTGTATCACCAGTCCTTGTGAACCATCGTATTTTAATGAGCGTTCCTCTCGGCTCTTCTTTCGCTGCTGCTGGTTTCTGAACGGAAATTACCTACACAGCTTGGTGGTTTAACAAAAATGCTCCGTGCAGACAAGCTGGGTTTTGATTTGCCTGGGAAAATAACTGAGGTAGAGAGAATACCTCCTGTTGATTAGGAATACCTGCTGCTGAGTAATAAGAGAACTGTGGTTTTGGGCAAAAATACAGAGGAATAGGGGTGGTATTGATGTGGCATGGAACATCCACCCGTGCAATGGAGAATGCAGTGCAAAGTGCTGAAACTGTGGTGAAAGTCATCTTGAAAACAGTGCCAGGAGTGACATTAGCTCTCCGTTCAAGAGGGGGACACTCAGTTTGGGGAAATACCTGTTAGAAGTGAAAATTCATGGTAAGTGTCTGCCACCTTGTCTGCGCAAAAGAAAGCATCCAGAATAGGTAGAAATCTGGACCATTTGGCTATTTCGCTAAGCTGAAAGAGGGGAGATTGAGATGAGATATTGGGAAGAAATGTTTTCCTGTGCGGGGGGTGAGGCAGTGGCCCAGGGTGCCCAGAGCAGCTGTGGATGCCCCGTCCCTGGAGGGGTTCAAGGCCAGGCTGGATGAGGCTTTGGGCAACCTGGGCTGGTGGGAGGTGTCCCTGCCCATGGCAGGGGGTGGCACTGGATGGGCTGTAATGTCCCTTCCAACCCAGACCCTTCTGTGGTCCTCTGTAAGTAAGGGAAGAAGGCAGTCTGGAGTTTGATCTTGGGATGGAGTGGGGAAGAACAGGTCTAGCCCTGGTTTGCTAGAGGTGAGGTTTTGCTTTTGAGGTTTTTAAAGGAGGTGCTGAGAAGAAGAAGTGAATGAGAAGTAAACCCTGTGTTTTGTGATGGAAATAGCAGAGCACCTCTCCCTAGGAGAGGCTGATGCAGGCGGATGGGCAACAGGTAAGAAAGGCAGTAGAAGCGTCATGGTAGTAAGGGGAGAGGCTTGATGAGGGTTAAACTAAGCTTATCCCATTCAGTACCCGTGACCTTGCATGTGTTTGGAGGAGAGTTTTGCAAAGCTGTAATTTTTTGTTAGAATGTATGGAGACTGCTGTATTGATGGCTGTTTTCTTGTTTGAGGACTCGCTCATTTCTATAAATTGCATGGGGTTTAGGTTGTGAGGGGCATGGTTCGGGTCCCCAGTCTGTGTATTTTCTGCCTAACAGATTTAATGGTTTCATTCCTTATGCTGATAGAAGCTGAATCAATGTGTCCGCTCCTGCTTCTACCCAAAGTGAATGACTTACTAGTTACCGCAACGCCTTGCTTGAGCCACAGTGCAATGTCTGCTTTTTAACGCTTTCTGTTAATTTAAAGAGCCTTTTTATTCTTTCAGATATGTTTTAATGGAGCAGGCTGCAGGTCTGGCTTATACCTTTACCATTTCTGCTACATCCATAGCTCTCAAGTTTGCATACATGTTTTAGCATCTTTGTTGAATGCAAGTGTTGATTGTCAGTTATGTTAGTCATAGGCTGTAAGTCATTTTATCCTTTTCTTTTTATTCTTCAGTTTGTTAGATACGTGGATGTAGATGTTTTTGTTTTGTTAATTTTCACACCACATCTTTTCTGTACTTTAGGTTGACTCCTCACTGCACTGTGAAAACCATTAGGAAAAAGTCCTTGGGGTTAAAACCTGAGGGTCCACAGTGTTACCTGCACTTGGGGCTAGAAATTAATTTAAATGTCGGCTGATCTGTCTGAAGCTGAACCCGTGCATCATAAGGCGCTTCCACTCTTAACGGGAGCTCAGCTGATCCACACGGACAAGTTAAGTGAGGTAGGGGCTGGCCCATTCTCCAAGCTTGCCCTTGGAGCAGTCCTTGACTTCCAGTCCAGCTGAAGGTTACTTGGTACTTTTTCTCCTCTGCTTATAGGAAATCTGACTGGCAGTCTAATAAACCCTGTAGGCACTCTCCTTCCCCTTCCCTGCTTCCCCTGACATGTTGTATTTGTCAAAATCCTCAATCATCTCATTTAATTTGGAATTTAAACAAATAAATTTGTATAAAACTGTAAAATATGAAATTATCCTCTTCTAGTATGCTTCAAAGAAGGTGAGGGTTACTGTCTTCTAAAATTCTGAAAAATCCAAACGTAACCAAAATATTTCTACGTAGACTGCTTCGATTTACTTTAATCCCATTTCAAAAACCTTCTTGCTCTTTCCAGTATCTGTACTGATTTTTTTTAATACTTTTTCTAGAAAGTTGAAGACGACACAATGCCGATCCGTCGCTCGATGAATTCTTCCCGGGAAGCTCCTCCCAAAAGCAAACCTGCTGAAGGTGAAGAAGTCAAAGCAGGTATAGTAATAGTTCTATAGTGGATCGTTAATGTATATCCAAACATAGGCTTGTGTTCTGAAACTCCTGAAAAACCCTACTGCCATTACTAAAATATTATTAACACTTAGCTCCTTTTCACAGGCTTTTCCTGGATTATTGAGAAGTTCTATTTTGCTGCCACTCTTTTCAGTCTGAACCCATTTGTTATGTCCTTCATACTCCGTGGCAAAGCCCTAACACTCCAGACATGAAAATACAGCTGAATGTAGTCCCTTTTTAGCTTATACGTTCTTTACAATAAAGATAGACATTGTGAAGTTTCAGTAGGAAGATGGCTTAAGATCGAAAGATGGAGTTAATGAGTGGAAAAACAAAGTATTTAAATTTTTTCTTTATTTTCTGGAACAAAAGGATTTTACCACAATGTGTCATAAAATCTAGTCCAATATTAATGTGTCTGGTTTTAGCAGCTTCACCTCAGTTTCTCAGAATGTGTTGTTTCAGTATCACATTCAGTTAGTTTCACTGACTTTGTCCTCTTTGGTGCCACAAATCAATAAGTAAAGTAGGAAACTAAGTCTGCATATTTCAAATGTGTGATGCCTCCATGGGAAAGCTATGCACAGGAACGCAGCAGGAGTGCTTAAGCTCCTTCTGAGAGACAGAGAACCTCTCTAGTGCATGGAGCAGTGATGGCAGTTAGCTCTTTATCCAAAAAGTGGCTAATGGCAGTTTATATGCATCTTATCTAGTATGCAGCTCAGTCTCTAAGGCCTGTTCTCAGCTAAATATAGTGGGATTAATTTGCTTGGTAAGTTATTTCTGACTGTATTCGGTCCTGCTGATAGGTAAGTGCTTCTGCCAATGCATGTGCAATCTAAAGCTTTGCCAAGTCTGGATAAATGTGATTGAACAGCTAAAATCCTTCAGGTGCCAGAATATGTAGTGCAGAAGCAGTGTTGTCTGAAGACAGCCTGGTCATAAACAAAGCTGCTTGTATGCATCTACCCAAATTTTTTGTAGAGTTGTATGTTCTTGCACCTTTCTGAGTTAATTCTGAGTTAAACCGCGACCTAGGGGAAAATGGGTTTCATAGCACTGACTTCCTCCTCCCTTCCCCACCCAGGGCTCTCTGATGAGGAATGATTGCAACAGTAACTTCCTGGAGTTGAGGAGAAGACTGGGGGAATTAGTTCATTGAGGAAAGGCTGTGTGATGTTTCTTGACATTATTCTAGCATTTGATGGCTGATTGCACCTTATCGAAGCTCTTTCAGTAGTTTCCTTCACTTCTTAAGTTATGTTCAAATCATGTGTTTAAATTAGAGAAAATAAATTGTCCAGTGGGAAATAATTTTGGGGGTGTGTTCTTAAGCTTTTTTTTTCCTGCCTTCCTGAAGAATAGAGGCGAGTTTTAGGCAGTAACCTGATGTGTTTTCACATCTTTTAGATGCAGAAGCTGCCTCTGAAGAATCTGCCTCTGTTGGAGAAGAACAAGAGAATGAAACCCTGCCTGCTGCATCCAGTGAAGCAGAACAGCCAAAGGAACCTGAGAATGAAGGGAAGGGGGAAACAAAGCCCTCAGAAGAAACCAAAAAGGAGTAAGGCTTGCTTAGTGCTGAATTCAGGAATTTGGGTAGGATTCTGAAGAAAGTCAGATTCTAGAGATAGAAAAGATGGTGGGAGAGATGGGGGAAATAGGATGGGCGCCTTTAAAAGGTGCTTGTACTTTCTCAGGAAGAGGCTACAATAAAGTGTAGCTGCTGTTCTAGAACATGGGTGAGACTGAATGTTCAAGATAGGGTCTCTTTTTTCTAATAGAAACATCAAAATGTTCTTTAAGTTCTTTTCGGTGACAGATATTCTGGGTTGTTGTTTTTCGGTTTGTTAGGTTGCTTGACAGTGTCTTTTGTCTTACTCTTGCTTTGTATTTTTCCTAAGTGAGAAGGATCAGTCTAAGGAAAAGGAGAAGAAGGTGAAAAAGACCATTCCTGCGTGGGCTACTCTTTCTGCTAGCCAGCTAGCTAGAGCACAGAAGCAAACTCAGATGGCTGCCACCTCGCGTCCCAAAATGGATGCTATTTTAACTGAGGCCATCAGGGTAAGCAGGAGACAAATGTTTCTTTTGTTCATCTGTTGCAAAGCAGAATAATTTGTGCATATAAATTCCACAATTTCCACTTGCTGATGGTACAGATGATAGTGCTGTCTGTTAGCAGGAAACTTATCGTGTAAGATGTGTATGCTTCTGCCTGGAAGTCCGTGGAGCTGAAATGTGAGTCCATGATGATGAGGGGCCCTGTAGCTTATTTAGTTGTTTAGAATTTATTTCCTTCCCTAATTACATTATTAGAAACAGCTATGATGACATAACCAGGTTGATTGCTGTCATCATTTAATTTGGTGTGCCTTCTGGCTGTATTTAACTTGATTTACCTTGATTAAGCCATCTATTTGATATGTGCTTATTTCAGCATTAACCTAATCTAATTCAGGGCAGATGGAAATACTCTAAACTCATGTTCCAAAGTGGTGTTGGTCTTGGTTTACTGTATCCCTCCTGGTTGTAAGAAGAGACCTGTGGTGGTGTAGTTGCGCTGCTGCTCTCCCCTTGAGGCTTGCTTCACGTGTGTTGCCTTCACAGAAGGCCTGGACTCCACCAGCCTTAATTGCAAGATGACCTTTCCAGCTGCTATCTCTTCAAAAGATGAACTTCAACTTGAGTTTTTTACTAGCTTACTAATGCAAATCCTCCATCTTCTTCTTCAAAAAAAAAATTGGCAACTTGTTCTGACTTAATGATTATTCTGAGATGAATAAAATTACTTACCAGTTGTGCAGTGTTGGTTTGTCAAAAGGTGACTGTATTTTGTAGTAGCAGGTGGTGGTTAAGCCGTTACTTGTAAGTGTTGATATGTGCTTGCTGTGCTGCTTTTGTGTTGTCTGCTCTTCAGCCGCTCTGAAGGGGAAAGCTAAGTATTTTGTTAGTCATATTTTTTACTCTTGAGTTATTGGGGGGAAAAGGCCAGTGCGGTGTCGATGTGCTGGCCTATATGCCTCAGTTCAGTCTCTGTTCTTCCAGTCCCACAGCAAGATAATTGCAGTGCAGGTGGCTTCTACTAACTTCTTGCTTCTGTTCCAGGCGTGCTTTCAAAAGACTGGTGCCTCGGTCGTTGCAATACGTAAATACATCATTCACAAATACCCTTCGCTGGAGCTCGAGAGGAGAGGCTATCTTCTAAAGCAAGCATTGAAAAGGGAGCTGGAAAGAGGAATCATCAGACAGGTGAGAGTTGCTTTGCAGAGCAGCACTGCAGGTGGCGTTACCAAATTACATGGGAGTTTAAGAAACTCTGTTAACAGTTCTCAGGGGTTATCATGTTCTCCCTTGGCGAGGTTAACCAACCTCTGTCTCCACTTTGTTAGGCGCTGACAGAATTTCAGCACTGTTCTGTCAATCACATACTTTGCCCAGTTGTCTTTTGTGCAACGTGGGTGTGATTGTTGTCATACAGCATTGCAGCAGCACGTGTCTTCAAACTGAGTCCAGCAACATCACTTCTGCAGCAGTATGTTTCTTTTACTGTTGTGATTTACGCCTGTGATATCTGTTAGGATCTCTTGGTCGGGACAGCAGAGTATGTTATTAATGTCTGGCTGTAGTTTCTGATCTTATTGAAGTGTCAGGGGGTTCAAATCAGGCCTCTGCTGTAACAGCCCATCGCCAGGGTGGCAGTGCATTCAAAACCTGTGTAATGATGTCGATTAGTCCCTTTCAAAAGTTATTATGAGTTACTTTGTTAAAGACTGAAATGGACTTTCTTTCAAACTAGGTGAAAGGAAAGGGAGCTTCTGGAAGCTTTGTGGTGGTGTCTAATGCAGGAAAAACTGTTCCAAAAGCCAGAGACAGAAAGGTAAGATGGATCATTTTAAACAACGCTCTGAAAAATCTTTGAGGGCTGCACTGAAACACGTATATCTTATTAAATGCAGCCTAACCCCAACCCAAACAGTGTTCTTGCTGTACCTTTCCTCCTCAACTACAGTAATTAAAACACCTGTTCCACTAAAATCAGAATCAGAAAGCTAGTGTGAGAAGTTAAAACCAAGTGGAATAATAAAAGTCTTAGTTTTAAAGTGTTTACATTAAACCCCTAGGCTTTGGTTCAGAGGCAGAAAACTGAATAACCGTGAAGCTCCTCTTCTGTCTTTACCTGGTAGAGAGAGATGCCTCTCAGGTATTGTAGGAGAGTTTTATGCTACTGCTGTTCTGTTGTATCTGTTGCGTGGATAAATGGAAGACATCAGTCTTCAGGACTGTCAGATGAACATTTTTTCCATCAGCTGTGAGGGCAGAGGGAAGGAGAAGAAAATGTCCTGAGGCTTCTGGAAGAAAACGGCTGATGCTGGGTGGATATTGTTCTGAGGTAGTAAAATGTGGTGTGCTTTTTGAGCCTGGTCCTCACAATGAGTTGTGATTCCAGCTGCTCTCCACTCCCTGCTGCACTGGGTGTATGAAACATGTTTCTAACGCTGCGGTCACACAATGCTTAGCTGGAATTGCTGGTCCCCTTGCAGCATCGATGAGGGAACCCAGAGAATATTGTAACACCTTAGTGCTGACCTCTTAGCTTGTCTCTTTTGGAGACCTGAAGTCCTAAAACTGAAGGAAACAGTGACACACTTGGTACTAGGACACTGAAGGAAACTAATTGCAGTGTAACTTGTTTTCGTATAGGGCTCACTGGTTCCATGAGAAGTTTGAGCAATGCACCTGATAATAGCTAACCCGTCCTTTTTCTTGTCTGCAGCATAGCATTGTCTTTGTTGCTAGTTACTTTCTCTGTGTTGCAGCAGAATGAATTGTTTTTGGTGAATTCAGCTAGCAGTTGAGCAGCTGTCTGGGTGAGCAGCACCCTCACCCGTTTCTTTGCAAAGCTGTTGTTCAGCATCAAAGTCATTAAACTTCAGCACATTTCCCCACTGTCTTTTCTGTATATACAAAACAGTCCATTTTTTTTTTTTTTCTGATCATCCTCTGGTCATAGTCACAAAGGGTTGGAGGAAAATTCAGGAGAAAGGCATGTTACCTTCAATCAAGATTTCATTCTGTCAGATAAAAAAAAAAATGCACTCCTGTTTGGCTGTTCATTTTTGGGAAGATTTGACCTGTGTAAACAGGTCTTGCCCTTGATGGTTTTTGTTTTATGTCAGCATCAATCATTTTAATCTGTTGCATTGAAGGGTAGCAGAAGAAAATGTCTATAAAAAGGAAACCATTAAAATACAGATGTTGTTAAATACCCAGCAATTAATATTTGTAAAACTTTCTGAAGACTCCTATGAAAATTCCAGACAAATTTGCTTAATTTTACTTAGGCTGCTAAACTTTTTAAATTGTTAATTTAAACAGCTGCCTTACAGAACTTGATTTTCCAGATCTGTGGCCAGTGTCAGGAGCACTTCTCCCCGCCTGTGCATTGCTGGTTCAGAAAACCCAGAGTTCTAGGTCCCACTGATGCGTAAAAGTATGTGTATTTCAGAAAAGCACTTCCGCTTCGACTGCAGAGCAACAAGTCAAGCTGGAAGATATCCTCCCGCTGGCTTTCACCCGCCTTTGTGAGCCGAAGGAAGCTTCTTACAGCCTGATCAAGAAATATGTGTCTCAGTATTACCCCAAACTCAAAGTAGATATAAGGTACGTGCAGGAGTACGCTTTTGCAAGCAGAGGAGCATTGAAACATGATTTTCCTCTGGCTTCTCCTTTTCACGGTGTTTTGGTTCAGCATTTCAGCAGGCAGCAGGCAGGTGGTGCTCTGCATTGCAGAGCCTGCAGGAAAGCTTTTCCTCAAAGCTGTGCCTTTTTTCTGCATCCCTCCACACCCAATCTTTGTTCGTTATGCCAACATGAGCATTGATCTGTGCATCTCCGCCCTAAACCAAAAGCCATGTGGATGTGAAGGCCTCTCCTTGGGATCTTGTCTCACTTGGTTCTAGATCCTTCAGCTGGCACGTGCTTTCAGTAATCTTTAAGTTTGCCCATATGGAGCGGGTCAAGGCTTGGGGAGGAAGCAAAGTTAGGAAAACCCTTTGCCTCACCTTTTAGAGGGTCACGTACTCAGTCCCTTGTTTGTCTGCAAGCCGACTGACTCATTGCCCACCGAGTCCAAATGTGCTTTTCAAAATGAGTAAGTCCTTCCAAATGAAGCTTGTCCGTTTCTGGATACGCAGCAACACCAATAAGTGTTTCAGTTGAATTTCCACTAACGTACATTGTTGTTCTCATGTAATCAGCGCTTGCTGACAGATCTCCATTTAAAATGTCTGTATGTAGGCAGATACCACTTGTAAGCACTGCTCTGCTCACACTCTGTATAAAGTGTTGTTTCTCTGTTTGTTTTTGAAGCTGTCAGTGTGCGTCAGTAAAGCTTTATCCTCCTGTATTTCAGACCCCAGCTGTTGAAGAACGCCCTGCAGAAAGCTGTAGAGAAGGGCCAGTTAGAGCAGATCACAGGGAAGGGAGCGTCTGGGACATTCCAGGTCAGAGCCAGAGTTCATTTTGTGTTGTCGACTGTACTGACCACAAGCCTCGGATATGAGTTAACATGCCCTCTCCCAAGCCCGCCCAGTTTCATTGGATACACCTTTCTTTAGCAGCCTGTCATATTCAGGAATTGTCAAACTATGAAGCAGTAGGACTCTTATTCTCCTCTTGATCTACATTTCTGGAGCAGACCCCTCTGCCTTCCTCGCTTAGCCTGCTCCACGCGCTGCTTCAGCTCTGACTCATTAGCACAGTAGGGGAGATGGCGGGGTAAGCTTTCCTTTCCGTCACTAATTGTAAGTGCAGCAGGTACCCCAGATGCCTGTGACGCCTTTTTCTCATATCTATGCTGTAGAAGTCTCTTGGGTACATTTGGTCTGTGGGATGGAGGAAGAGCTGATTTATTTCCTTCCTTGAGTGACAGGCCCTTAGACTGCCACGTACTTGCGGTGTATTTGGGGGCTAGGACAATGTGTTACCAGTAAAAAGCACTCCAAACCAGTTGACTGAATAGGCCTCTCCTCCCAATTAAAGCTGGGAGAGCAGCGTTTCCTGTGCAGTGTTTTAATATAAAACGTATCTGTGCTAATGCAGGAGCGCCGACCCACCTGGTGCAGAGGAGCTTGTCCTGACCTGGTTTGGGAGAATTTTGTCTTGATGCTTTTCTCTTCCTCCTTGGAAAATAGCTGAAGAAATCAGGGGAGAAGCCCCTGCTGGGTGGGACTCTGATGGAAGACGCCATCCTGTCTGCTATTGCTGCCATGAACGAACCGAAGACCTGCTCTACCACAGCGCTGAAGAAGTATATCCTGGAAAACCACCCAGGGACCAACTCCAACTTCCAGGGTAAAGTACCAATCTGTGTAACGCTTCTCTTCTGCATGCTGAAAGAGTCCTGCAGCTGCAGACGGGTCTGTGCAGCACCTTCAAACTGTTCTGTTGAGCTTGCTGGGGAACTGACAGCTGCTCAGCTCTTTGTGCTCCAGAGATGCTCAGTGTTTTTAATTCCCATTAGTTCCTTTCAGGCCTGACAAAGGCTAGTTTCTGGGACATAATGCGTGTTTCTCTTGTCTATAGCACGTTCCCAGGAAGGGGGAATAGAATTCAAGTACTTTATTGTTCTTAAATCACCAAGTTGATTTCATCTGTCTCTGTTTTGAAAGGCTACAGCTTGGCATAAATGCAGTTCCTGGTTGCTTTTTACTTAGAGAAGTTGCATAGTCTAACTTTTAAAACAAAAATCCCAAGCGCCCCTCTTACTGATTTATTGAGGTCCATCTCTGGCTCTGATTTTCAAAGGTCAAGCCAAGTGAGAAGAGAAACTAATCCTGTTGTATTTGGGAAGGATTTGGCATCTCTTTGTTCCCAGGAATGACACAAATGTCTGGTTTGACTTTTGCATTAGCAGAAGCAATACCAACAGAGACTTCAGGGAGATCTCCCAATGGCTTACTTGCATTACTTGCTCTGAGCCCCCATGCAGTTTATTTGAGGTTATTTGAAGCAGAATGAGCTCGCAGCAGTCTCTACTAGAGTCAGACCTAAAAGTAGATCGGTTTGTTACTGTGGTGTCACAGTGCTGGTGCCATTCCTCAGGACATGGGGCCAGAGAGGAGATTGCTGATCGCACGCTCTTCACCTGGTGCTGAAGCACGGCATCAGCACGGCTGTCTGATGCAGGGCTTATGAAGGAACACAGGTTCCCTCGCAGCAGTGTGGGCTAAAGAAGTTGCCTGAGGCCTTCTGCCAATTAGAGACTGATCTCAAATGTGACTTCTTAATCCTGGGGCAGGGAAGAGAGTTTCCAGGCTTACAAAGCCCTTGCACGGTTTGTTTTCAGGACCACTGGAAATGGCCCTGGTCCTGCGAGGCCTGTGTTGAGCCAGCCTCCAGTGCTCATCACTCTTGCAAGTCAGATAAGGAAATCACAGCTTGCAATCTGTTGTTTTCTTTCTCCTTCCATTACATAAAAGGAATTTTGATGATCTCTGCTCTGTTTGAAGAGCAACCAGAGGAAGATCTGGTGAGATGTAAAAGCAGGGCGGGTACACGCTGCAGAACCAGTGCTCTGTGCTCCTCCACACTTTATGGCTCGTGCTTACAACTGGATTTGACTGGAGTCAAACCCTTTACGTGCTGCTATTGATCTTTGGTACCCAGAGCAAAAACAGCCGTATGTTTTATGTGTTGCTCCTGTTCATGGAAGTGTGGGGTTGTTAAAGACTTTGTGAACTATGAAGATCCTAACGTTGCAACACTAATAATTTAATGGATGCAATCAACTCAATTAGCTAATTAGCTGTGCAAGCTCCTCCGGTGCCATGCAAGGTAAAACATTTCAGCAGAGGGAGCCTGTAGGCTGGTGAAGGTACAGTGCTGTCCCAAAAGATTCTCTGCCTGTGAAAAGTCAGTTCTTGATAAAAGCCTGTTTCAGGAGTGGGGAATAAGCCGTAGGAGTGAAACCTTTGCATTAATCGGACAGAACAGATTTAGGTGACAGTTCAGCCAGCATGTTTCTTGGGATTTTTCTCTTTCCATTCCTCAGATGGAACGTGCTTGAGGGCAGGCCTTGCTTTTGCCTTGGTTTGGAAGGAGCTAAATACGAAAATGGTCCCTCTAATTCACACAGAAAATAGTTTTGAACTGACTGAACAACTTCAGCCCTTTTCCGGAGACAAAGATCCCCTGTGTTTGTGCAGTGTCGCTTACAATTCTTACACAGTGCACGATGGAACAGAAGACTGAAATAAAAGTGCTTTTGTCATATTTCTAGACCAAATATTTTCCCTTTTTTTAAGAAAAACCAAAACAAATAAAAAAAACCAACCAACCACAGAATGGGGAAAGATTCACCACAAATGAAATTTAGAACAGGAGGAGGGCAAAAATAGGGTAAAGACTTGTTTTGAAAAACACTTTGGAGAACAGGCTGAAGAAAGCTGAGGCTTGGGTTAAATTTGGCCAGAAGTAGTTATGTGGTGCTGTTGAATGCATTTCTAACGGGAGGATCCCTTGGTTGTGATGTCAGAAACCCACACTGTTCTTGACTTCTTCTTTTGGAGAATGTAAAGCCACACCTGCCAAGTGTTCAGGAACACACACTTTTGTATCTTGCTTGAATCGTCCTGGAGATTGACTGCAAGATTTCACTTGACATTAAAGACAAACTAAAACTTCTAAGCACGGTGGTCTAGCTGGGTCCCGCATGCAGCAGCTGCCCTTTGCAGAAGGAAGCATGTGGTGATGTCTTCACGAGTCTTGGGTCCCCAGTGCTATTCCATTCCTCTGCAGGTGTCCTGGACAAAGGAGACTTTCTCCTGACTCTCCATCTGCTTTCAGAGGGCACTGCAGAAGAGTGTAGGGTTGGACAAGTAGATAAAGATAGTAACACAACCTTTCTGATTTTTTTCTTCACAGTGCACTTACTGAAGAGAACCCTGCAGAAATGTGAGAAGAATGGCTGGATGGAGCAAATTTCTGGAAAGGGCTTCAGTGGAACCTTTCAGCTTTGCTTCCCTTATTATCCCAGGTAAAGAGGTTGGCTGTAAAATGCTGTTCAAGATAAGCATCATGTAGGTCAGCCAGATAGTGATGAAGTTCATAGACCAACCTCCAATTTACAGGAAAGTTTTCAGAGGGTTTGATAAGTGATGAAACGCAACGTTGTCACCCACACTTTAGATAATGACATTACTGGGGTGTCTCAATGTGTGTAAACTTCATCAGCAAGGGAAGCTTTTAAGGGCTCAGTATTCTCAGGTATTGTGTCATGATGCTTTTTTGGTTTTGTTTTTTTTTTTGCAAGATGGAGGCTATTTAAGCATTCCCATGCTAAAAAATTTGCTTGAGCAGGTAGTGTGGCGGTGTTCTTAATGCAAGATGCTTCTAACAAGCAGGACCCGGCTGTTTGCCTTGCTTAATGCTGCTGTGGAGGAGAGGTGGGAGGAGGGCAGATGACCTAGATTAGCTACTGGGAGATGAAAACAGCCTTTCTTCTCCCACTGGGAGCGTATATTGTGCTGGGCCACCTGGAGCCCAGGGGTGATGACTTAGTGTCCCAGGAAGAGCCAAATGGCACTGTAGGCATTCAAGTCTCTGCTCCCCACCTTCTTTTATCACATACCTATGAAGTCCTCCATGGCTTCAGCCTCAGGGCAGAGTCGCTGAAGTCTGATCTTGTCCCTTTGTCTGCCTTCCTGTGTTTGCACAGAAGGAGCAATGAGGAAGAGAACTGGAGAAAGGGCAGCTTAGGGCTGGGGTGTTCCTGGTGACTTAAAAGCTCTTGCGCTTCTGCCGCTGCAGAGGCTAAATAACGTTGGGTTTAGACAGCAAACACAGAAGCCTTGGGGTGTTTCTGGGCTAGGCTCGAAGCTGTAACCCCACAGGAGGATGGGCAGCGGTGCCTGCTGAGAGCTGGGGTTACCCAAAGCTTGCCAACCCTGGAGTCGTGTTCTCAGAAGTCAGTCGCACTCTGACCAGAACCCTCTTGTAGCCCAGATGTGCTCTACCCGGAGAAGCAGCAGGATGAGGACTCTGAGGAATCTGATGAGGAAGAAGAGGAGGAATCTGAGGAGGAAGAAGAGTCTGAAGAGGAAGAGTCTGAGGAGGAAGAGCCACCACCAAAGAAGAGGTATGGCAGCATGAGAGATAAATGGGCTCCTTTGGATGAAATAAAAGTGCCTGTCACGGCATTAGTGTGTGTTTGTCTCTTGGTATTTGTACCCAAGGCTGGTGCTCAGGAGATGGTGGAGGAAGAAGTTTCTAATGATGGTTGAACTCTTGGGGCACTGGCAGGATCAGGACTTCTCCGGGATGTGTGTAGTCTGCAGAAGCAGTGCCTTCCTCTGGAGACACTGATCTCTCCTGGTCCATGATTTGAAGCTAACCTCTTTTTCCTCCAGATGAGAAGAGAGCCTGGATTTATTTTTTGAATTGTTTTTAGTCTCCTAAAGCTGCCTTTTGTGCTTTACAAAAATGTGACATTTCACAGCGCGCTTTTTGTATTTCTTAACTGTTTCCTTAGGAAAACTTTTCCCCTCAGTATTATTTGCAGTTCTGGAGCCAGATAGGAAACCTGCCTTAGTCAGAATGTGGCTTTAAGATAAGTGTTGTTCGTTAAGTAATAAAATTCCATTTAGAGAGGAGAGATAGTTCATTGTTCTGACAGTTGATTTTGAGTCATTGTCATTATTTTATACGTTTATATGCCTAACGAAGGAGCTTGAAACCTCGCTGGCAGAGCACTGTGGGGATTGAGAAGCGCTTAGTGTGGCGAGATCTGCCAGAGGAGTTCTTGCTCTTTGCGAATTTAGCTAATGAAATGTACTGCTGCATAAAGGAACATCCGCGGTAAAGAAGAAGGATGCCAAGATCTGCTTCGTTTATGCAAATTGACGACAGCAGCTCTGCTCTGGGTAACATTTGCGCCTCCATTGAGCTCTTGTGCTGTTTCTCTTTTCCTGACAGGATGCAGAAGAGACCGCCTCCAAAATCACAGAGCAGGGCCCCTCCGATGAAGCGAAGAGAGTCCAAACCCAAGCCAAGAAAAACCCCCGCAGCCCGCCGGGGGAAAGCAAAGCCCCCTCCCAAGGTTAAAACCCCTGCTAAGAAAGCCAAACCAGCAGCCCCAGCCATCAAGAAACCTTCTGGTGGCAGCTCTTCCAAGAAACCAGCAGCCAGCGGGAGGAAGGAAGTGAAACCCTCTGCCAAGGGCAAATCCACCATGAGGAAATCTCTCCGGGCAAAAAAGTAAAATTTTACCACTGTCAGGGAATCCCATGGTCAAATCCACAATCTTGTTTTATAAGTCAACGTGCATTTGTATTTTAGTTCTGATGCTTAAACACTTCTTTATTTTTTTTGTGTTTTTTTTTTTTTTTCTTGAATGATGGGGGAAAAGCTGAAAACTAAATCAAACCAACCCAAGCATTTGTTAGATCTCAGTGCTGTGCCTCGTGCCTGCCCCTCCCCTGGAACCAAGTCATCTTTAGTTTCTGCAATAATTTTAGGACTTTTCTAGGACATATATAATCTGTACATTGTACGGTGTTCCTCTTGGGTTTTGGGGGGGAGGGTTGGCTTTTAAAAAAAAAAAAAATTCTTCAAAGAAGACCTTTATATCTTTAGACAGGCAGGAACAGGATGAATTGGGGGAATGTGATTCTTTAATGAGAAGGTACAACGGCAGAGTCGTCCTCCCTAGATCCCCTGCATGACGAGGTCCTTACCGCTTCTGTGAAGAAGCAGTGTAAATACGGCAGTTGCACTGAGTCCTGGAGGTGTTTCGTTCTGCTCGGCCCTTAGAGCGCCAGGCTGAGGAGGCGACGCGTTCAGCTCCTTCAGACCAGCAAGGTTTGTTTGACGGTGAGTCAGATCCTCAGTAAACAGAGGCTGCAGCGTCTACTGATTGTCTGATGCCAGAGGGCCTCCAAAAAAAGGGGTAGTTCTCCGTTAGGCGGGTGATTTGAATTAGTGTTTCGACACCACATCTGTTACCTTAAAACCAAAATATATAAAAAGTCTTCTTGAATCCAACTTTCAAACATTTTTAAAAGAGATGAAGAGCCTGAGTTTTGTCACCTCTTGTTTACCCTTTTTTAAAGAAAAGTTGGAGAGCTATACAATTGCTAATGTAGAGATGTTGATAAGTGAAGATCATGCAGTTTGCTAAAATAAAATGAAACTAGATTCCACGCCTGCTTTGTGTCTTCTTTTCCTTGCCACAGCTTTCTCCTCCTGGAAATGTAGAGAGGTGGGAATTACAGTCACCGTGGATTGCTGCAGAGGCAAATCTTTGTTAAAAGTAGATTGCCAGCGTGAAAGATTTGGACTGTTTTAGCCTGGGCCCCTGCCAGGCTCTGTAGTTGGACCGACTTGTGACCTTTTTCTTCCCTGGTTTCTCTGGAGACGAAGGTGAGCAAGAAGAAAGCTCTGTTTGAACCTCTCGCTGCTCCTCTTCTCCCTCTGCCCCTAGTGTGTGGCCTGAGGGACAAAAAAAACCAGCAGAAATCTTCCCCTGCCTCTGCCCCTCTCAACAGAGCAGCGCCTACGCTCGAAACGCGCTCCACTGCGTCTCCACATCTCCCTCGGACAGGGCAACGCTGGTGATTCAAACATGACCTGACAGTCTTTTAACGTGCTTTTGGAAAGAGCGTGTACCAGGCAGAGAGGAGTGGAAGTACTTCTAGAAATAACATGCAAAAAGGGACAAAGTAGCTTTATTGAATTTATTCTTTCCAGTTGCCATCCCAGTGTGCTACCTCTTAACAACTTGAGTGTTGAAAAAATTCTCATAGAAATGCCCAAAATTGTTCCCAGCCCTGTAATGAGGGTGCAAGCGGCAGGTTAACAAAAATCACAGCTGGTAGGAAACTGGGAGAGTAAAGGCTGCGATCAAAGTAATCCCGCAGGGATGTAAAGCAATTAGAGACATCAGTTAATGGCTCTTTCGGAGGGCTACAGGGGGGTTTGGCGGCATTTTCCTCCAGGCAGGCACTCTGCTGAGCCAAATTTGAGAAACAGCGTTTCATCGATAGGATATTTATGGGGATGAGGAGTCCTTGCCCAGCTGTGGGGTGTTTTGGGACCTCCCTCTTCCCAGTAATATCCCCACACTGACCACCCCAAGGATATTTGCTAAAATACTGGTCTAGATAACACAGATTTTTCGCATGGGAGTGTGGCTTAATTTTGCCGCAGGGCGACTCGAATTAGAGAGAGCGTTGGGCTGAAACCAGCCCTTGCCTCCCATTGTCATCACCAAACACTTTTTGGTTGTGGCTTTAGTTGCTAATTAGGCAATTTCTGGGCACCAAGGCAAAAAAAAAAAAGCCATGGGTCCAGTTGGATTTCATCTGAAAGACGGATCCTTGCCACCCCAGAGGCATCGCGTTCTCGGGAACAACTGGGATTGAGTGGGAACATCTCCAGCCCCGCGTTGGCAGAGCGAGCAGCAGCTCCGCCGCGCGTTCGGGAAGGTTTGTGCCGGCTCCGCCGCTCGCTCTTCTCCAGTCTCCGCTTCCTGGCCAGACTGGGCTCCGTTATGTTATTTCTTCAACCCCATCTGTCCTGGTTTTTTTTCTTTTTTCTGCCATTTCTACGCTATCGACTCTTCCGGCGGGCTCTGCCGGGGCAGCTCGCGGCATCGCAAAGCAGCCGGCGCTGGCAGCCACCCAAGGTTTGGATGTTGCCGTTCGGACCCTTTTCCTCCCACCCTGGGGTGTGAGATGGGGATTTTTGGATGTACCTCTGAGGGGTTAGACCCCATCCCTTCCCCTGTTTCTTTCCCTTTCCGGGAGCCAAGCGCATCCCTGGGGCTGGGTTTTGCTTTATCCTCCTGGATTTGGCCGGCCAGAGGATTCTGGGGAGCTGAGGCTCTGGGTTTGCATGGCCGCTTTGCAGCCAGGTCAGAGCCATCCCTCTTTATTT
>NW_010142255.1:0-276 GCF_000699245.1 Pterocles gutturalis | reverse complement strand
GAATTGGGGTGAAAACAGTCTGAGCAGCGGAGCAGGGGGGTGACGAGTGCCCACGTGTGCGCATCGGGGTTAGAAATTGCTCCTCTGCTGGGCACGCTGGAGAAGACGGGGGGGTGGAAAAAAAAGAAGAGAGAAAAAAAATCAGTTGCAGCCGCATTTTCCAAAAAGCTCGAGTCTTTCTGCTCACCGTTGCTTCCAAGAAACGGAGAAAACTGGGGAGGTAAATTGCAGTGATTCATCGTGGGCAGATCGGAGGCAGGAAATGAGAGTTTGCCG
>NW_010142254.1:281-489 GCF_000699245.1 Pterocles gutturalis | reverse complement strand
TTTTCCCCCTTTTTTCACCCCAAAAGTTCTGCCCATAAGTACTTTTGCACGTGGGATGCATTTTGCACATGTGGAGCCAATCAGCCCCATTTCAGCCTTTTTCACCCCAAAATACAAGTCCCACCATTAGTTCATTTTGCCCAAACTGCCACCTGAGAGCCCATTTTCCCCCGTTTCACCCCCAAACCCAGGGCGGGGACGCAGCCTC
>NW_010142254.1:0-245 GCF_000699245.1 Pterocles gutturalis | reverse complement strand
CTGCCGCCAGACCCAATCCAGGCGTTTTTCCACTTGAAACGGCGGTGCTCATTACCATCTCATTACAATCTCATTAGCATCTCATTTGCATTCCAAAACTTTCTCTTTCAGGGCCTGACGAGAGGGTTTCCCACCTATTGTGATAGAGGTTTGCGCAAAAAATTGATCCTGCAGCAGCGGGGGGCTGGGGAGGAACTTGGGGAAGGCTCCAGCGTTCCTTTGGGATCGGCAGGGTAAGAACAAGG
>NW_010142253.1:0-587 GCF_000699245.1 Pterocles gutturalis | reverse complement strand
AGGGAAATGTGGATGTCAATCTCAAAATGCCTATGGCCCAGGAATTACATATGTAAGAAAAGGCACAGTTGGGATTATTCACCTATCCCACTCTATAAGCATCCACAATCAGTGTTAGGGGAAGGAGGCTGTTCCAGAGGGTGATTCAGTTATTTTTGGGATTATTCCATAAACTTGTAACTAGCTATGGACCCTGGAGGATAAATACCTTCCAAAAGACTCATTTCTCCCTTTTGGTCTTTTCACTTCCAAGTGTCCTAGTTACACTGTTAAAATGGTTAGTGATCAGCACAGCAAAACCCTGAATACACATTTGTTTTGTGGGTTAATAATTGAACATTTATTTGAACCTCTGTTTTCTAAAGTTTCAAAGTATTTCTGGTGGGGTATGGGTTTTGTGTGGGGTTTTTTTTTTTTTATCCTCTCCTCCTAGAAAGTTTGGAGTCAAATGAAGCATCATGAAAGTGAAATGAAAATAATAAAAAACCCCACCCCAAACCATAAGGAGATTCAAGAGTTTGGAGCTCCACTAAAGAGATGAAGTTTAGAATTAATTTTAAAATGAAATTAGCCCATTTTTTAGCAAT
>NW_010142252.1:13808-30713 GCF_000699245.1 Pterocles gutturalis | reverse complement strand
TCAGGTTTTACCCACCAAGCGTTTAACGCCGGAAGCAGAGCGGAGCCCAAGTCCTCTGTGAGTGCAGGCTGGTGGTACCAGCTGCCAGGGACGCGCTGGCGCTGCGTCCGCAAACGCGGCACCAAAGCAGCTCGGATGAATTCATTCTTTCCTCTAGGATCTCTACTTAATGGAGGCCTGCCCCAGCCTCAGATTTATTTGTTGAGGTAGGACAGAGGTCAAAAGCACTGAGTCCTCCCCGTCAGTAAGTTATGTGCCTGATGACCTGCTGTGGGAGTAACTATTGATCTCTGCTTAGAACTCCTGTTAAGAGTCCTGTACGTATTGACAGTCCTGGAAGCCCAGATTTAAATACGAGGAGTGCCAAAACCAGCCAAGCAACTATCTTAGCTTTCTGTCTGCACGCTTTCCTTCTGGCAAAACATGTCTGTTGTGATTGTTTCCAAGAGCATTGAAAAGTTCTGAAATGTTATTTTTTTTAATAGAAATGCAAAATAATGTCATCTTTCAAAACAACGTTTTAGGGTTGGTTTTGTTTTTTTTTTTTTTTTTTTAAACAGGTTATTTTCACTTCTGTATAACACTGAAACTTAAGGGGAAATGGGAACCTCTCCATTACTATACAATTCTTGCCAGTAACATATGTCATAGTCCATTAAAAAGTCCGGAAGAATACCCTATTGATTTCACTCAACCAGCGACCACACAGAAATTTAATGAAGTTGGTAGTGAGACAGGAAAAGCCCCATGTTTTTTGCCACTGTACCAGATACCTTCAGTATAGCATTGTGTCATCTTTAGCTCCATCACAAGATGATCTATTTCAATAGCATGTGGGCAGAAATTGTTGTTACAGGCAATAGATAACCCTAAAACAGCAGGATCCAAGAAAAGCAGAGCAGAAATCACTAGATACTGTTTCCAATTAGGAAAAAAAGCACCAGGAAGAACTAATTTACAGAGCCAAAATGATGTTCTATTTCATATGATCTGGTTTTTTTTAATATCATAATCCAAATAAAAACAAACTTAATTTAGAAATCTGCATTAAAAGCTGGAAGAGTCATTGTTGAGATGTAAGGAGGTGTGTGAGCCAGTATCCAAAACCTTGGTTATGATTTTCCACCACATTTGTCCAGCCAAATCCATGTAAACTTTCAACAAGTTTGGCAAGAGCCATAGTGGTTTTGGTTTTGCTGCCATATGAAGGGGAAAAAGTCTCTTGTGTATTGGGTATCCCTTGAAATGGGCAAAATCATTGCGGTAAAAATGTGTTTTATGTATTTTAAGACAATCATGAATCAAGACAACTGTTTGAAGACAGTTGATGGTAATAATTGCCTGCTGGTTTAAGTTGCCTAGTCTGTAGAGCTTCCGAAACAGGGAAGTGCCAATGTAAACAGTCAGTATTAGGTGCTGCCAAATGCAATCATCGCCCACTTTAGTGCCCCGTACCAAAGCACGCTCTTCACCGGCAACCTTCAGTACATAAACTGATGAATCATCTTGCTAACTCAGAAGGTGACAGTGAAATTAAATTCCTTCTCTTCTCAATGCAGTGGTTTGGTCATTCGAGACAGGAAATGGCTTTGTGCTGGGAGGCAGTACTGGGTAAATCTCAACCAGTTTCCAGAACAGTGAAAGGCTCAGGTTGCAAGAGGTGTGATGATGATGATGGGCAGGAAGCAGAACAGGACAAGTTCCAGCAAGAACTCCGTAGAATGCAACAGCAAATATTATTCTTGATGTAGATATCTAATAGGTGGTTCAAAAAAAATTATAACAAGATTAACTCCACAAATATATTAAGCTCCTACAGTTGTATCTGTAGAATTCTATTTGATATGGTAGGATTTTTCCACAGAAACGCTTGTCTATGCCCTGCATCAATCACCCTGAGCTCAGCTCTAGAGAAGCATCTTCTGCAATAATGATGTAAAGGAGGAGATACAGAGAAGCAGATGAAGAAGTATGAAAACACACGTTGTTCTTTTTCTCTCCCACTTCTAGTCAGCTGCGGTATCTCGCCATCGGTGAAAGCTGGCAGAGGGATCCATGACAAGCTGCCACAAGGCGAGGAAGGCACAGACTGCTCAGTAGTTCTTTGAGAAGTATCTGCTGTGGAGGATCTGCACCAAAGCTGATTTTGATTTCTCTTTGTCAAGGCAGAGGCTAAACTTTGGAGTAGTGTCAAGTCTCTTTTTATGATACTAAGATCTCCCGGGGAATTTATGAGACTCTCTCTTTGGATTTAATTTATCCCTTCAGGAAGTGTGGATTATAGATCCGTCATTTTAAGCCAGCTGACCTCAGTCACCTTCAGTGACAGGTAAACTCAAGCTTAAAGTGAAAGGATCCCCAGGGTCACTGGTTTCTGCTAAAGGATGTGTGTGTGCTATCAGAGTACTGAAACAATACGAGAAATACGATGCAAACCGGGGGCACTTGTTGGGAGCAGCGCTGCAGACACAAAACATTAAACTAATGTAAGAGCCATTGACATTTAACTCCAGAATAATTAATTCTTCCAAAATTGTCCAGATATAAACTGAATTAAATTCAATAGTGAATCCCACTTTATTTGATGATGAAAGGGACTAATAGCAATTGTCTGTTGATTGTCAATGAAGCTCAGCAGTAGCTGAGGTGTCTGGATTCCTCAGGGCAGACTTCAAAGACTGCCTGAAAAGGTGCTGCTTTTTGTACAGCTCACTGTAATCTACCTGTAAATCTTCACAATTTTCATGACTGTTTTAAATGCAAAAAAAAAGTTCAATTTCAAGCTGAAATGCTAGCTTCAAATATTCGGGGTGGGTTCATTAAATTCCTGAAAGCACAGTCAAGGGTGAAAAGCCACTTGTAGAGCTCTCAGACTGCTGATCAATCCACCTGCAGCTTCCCTGCGTGTCAGATTGGCAAGAAAGTATTCCAGTATTTTCAGTGTCTTTGCAAGGCTATTTGAAAGGCAGCAAAAATATTAGGTCTGATTGGAGATATTGTGGAAGGCAGTGAGCAACACAGTGCATTTCTGGAGCGAGTTCTCTTTGCTAGTTAAGATTTTAGAACTCAAAGCTCCACATTGCAGTTTAAGAATCTGTAGTTATTTTGAACAAGGGAGAAATTGGGAGATGATGGATTCTATTACAGGAGAATTTTTTAATGCCCTATTCGAACACCATCCAAATGTTTCATCTGAAGTCTTCATCAAGAGTAAAGATTACATGGGATCAGCTATCTGAAAAAAAATTAAAATGCTGGGACATTTTCTTGGCTGTTAGACATCTGAGAAATCTAGAAGTGGATGATGCCAAACTCTCTGCCACATGTGTACTTCCTCTAGTGTTCTCCTGGATGAAACGTGGTTACCACAAAGGATATTTGGAATTGAGAAGGAGAGATCAACTAGATTTGGCTTTCCTAGATGTGGTCTATCTCTTAGCAAGTGTTTTACAGTTGCTATTACAACTCTGAAGGAAAGTTTTTCTCATTAACTATTGTCACGTTACATTTTCAGCATAGAAAAATTAAGGATATTGGGGTATGTTTCAAGCCACCATTTTAGAGTTTTAGGCAAGTGCTCTAATTGGGATTATACCGCAGGCACCTGGTATGCTTACAGGACCATTTACAGATTTTACTTCTATTTAATCACTCCCTTAAAAAGTAAATAAATAATAAAAGCACATTTACATATATAATTACAAAAATGTAATTTATAAGCAATTATAAATAGTAATTACATTATTTCAACCTTTAAACAAATCCAACCAAAAAATGCATTTCAGTAAAATCTAATTTAATAACAACTGTAAGGAAAATATTTCCAGTTTCTTTAGGTCAGTTTTAGACATTATAGGCTGGAAGGGACCCCTGGAGGTCATCTAACCCAGCCCCCTTCTCAAAGCAGGTCTCATTACATCAGGCTGGTCATGGCTACATCCGATCAAGTGGACCCCTCCAAAGACAGAGATCCGCAGCCACAGCTGGATGTTGCTTGCTGCAATGCATGGGTAAGAAAACAAACCATATGCAAAATTGTTTTGCATTTTTCTGCATACAATTTGAAATGTTCCACTTCCTCACTCACTAAACTTTCTGGATTGCATACATACTGCTCAGGAATCGTACAGCAGAGCTTTGTATCTAGCAATAGCTAACAGGTGCCAAGAAGTACTTCCTCCATTTAGGCTTGTACGAGCCTACGGTGGTAATAACTAGTTAAGTAGTTCAGACTGCAAAAGTTAGCACTGTAAGTAAAATCTTTTGGTTTTGAATCTTGTGATTTATATCTGGTTTGTTTCCTTGTTTACAAAACAAGTTGTTTTGTTTTTTTCCCCAAGCTGTTTTAAAGTTGTACTTCTTTGTCTCTAAAAGATTTTCTAGATGTTTCATTTAACCTATAGTATTTTGGTTCCTTATTCAAAGTTGTAATGGTCTTATATTATACTTCATATGAAAATATTGACAAAACCCTTAGCCAGTGTCAGGGCCTGTGTGCTCAGCCCTGTACAAATGCAACAGAATTTTCGCAACACTGGCAATTAACCTCTCCTTATAGTTCCCAAACTGCTTTTCCCTTTCTTGTGGGTCAGTTAGCTCCTTCTGCCTCGCTCTTTCCTCCTCCTTGGATCTTGTCTGAGGGCGATTGTGGTGACTTCTGGGAGAGCAGGAGTAAGATCTCATTCCTTCTTTCCTCCTTACTTTGGAACACAATCCCCATTTTATATCTAATGTCATTTCTCTGGCCAACAGTCTCTTTGAATTAGCGATGCTATGATCAAGTTTCCAGATTTTTATTCTTAGGCTTGCTAGGGAGGTGATAAAAATCTGTAAATTGTCACTGCCACCAGTATTTTAAAGCAGTCCCTTAAGAAGTGTGCTGTGGTTTAACTCATATTTTTGGACCAACTCTGGAAGCTCCGCCATCACTGCTAGAACCACCGATAGCCTTTCCCAGTGTGCAAATCCCCTGTGAGCTCGCAGCCCCTGTGCAGACCTCATCTGACCTCTGCAGAACTGGGGACCAGAGGCTTTGCCTCATTCTACTGACCTGCCCTATCTCCCTTCAACTTCTGTCCCGTCTTCTGTGCAGATCTCAGGTCAGAAGAGGCAGGAAAGCAGTTGTGGTTACTTTCCTGGCAAAACGCTGCTTCGAGCATCTCAGAGACACAGTTGATCCCTACCACGGTGCTCCCAGTTACTTGCAGAAGAGAGGTTTTGATCCGGACTAGTGCTGGGACCAGTGCGGCACTAGCTGCATTCCCCACCAAAAGTGAACATGGGGCATTGTGTTTAAACTGGGAAGCTGATCATGTTGAACCCATATATTTGTATAAACCAGCTGGCTATATTCTTGCCAACTCTAATGTAAATCTACTATGGTTATTGTGAAACTATTTCTTTTAAGCTTGCAATATTTACCAAAGCAGACCATACAAGAAGGGTCTTTTCTAACTTCCATACCATTTTTCTACAGAGTTATTTGTTGGAAAGATATGTTCATGTATAATTAAATGTGACTTGCTTAAACCTTTGCAGTTGGTAGCTTAATATATATTTTGTTTTACTTTGAGTACAAAGGCTATATTATGCTTTTGTTGGCATCCTTGCTGGCTAGTATGCCAACTGCATAATTTTCTTCTCTGCTGTATGTCAGGATTCGAGTGCCGAGGGCTCAACAGGTGGTGCTGGGATAAAGTTCTGGCAAATCAAATAGGTAATGCGGTTATTTCTTTTGTCAAATTATAATTGAAAACAGAGACCAGTAAAATGAAACTCACATTTTCCTGGTGCAAAACAGGGTTTAGGATTAAATTCAAGTCAGTTTCCATGACAAATACACATTACTACTGGAGCTTGGTCTGTAAATAAACATGCAACACCTTAGTTTTGATGTAGAATGATTTGTTCCCTGAAAATTTAAACCTTAACCATTAGTGTTTAAACAATAACAGAAGGCTAGAGTCCTCCACAAGTCTTCTGTCTTTCTTGCACATATTTGGCAGAAAATGTGCCAGGAAGACTTTGAAAAGAGTTAAATCTAAAAAAGTCAGAGAATTTGAGACAATCTGTGATACATAACTCAAATGTTTAACATCAGGAGTTTCCTGCCATATTGTTTTCTAATCATTGCTACAACCATGCTCCCAGCAGAAAATGATAAATACACTGGAAAGTCCAGTGAATGTGCTGAACGAGGTGCTGCTCATTTTATGCTTGACTTGGATAATGTTTATTAATCCTAAAATCATAAAAATGAGATAAAGCCTTCTACAACAAAAAAGCAACCAATAGTATATGCATAGCTCGGTTTTTCCAAAATTGCATATAAAAAGATCTTGCACTTGCAAGCCTATGCACTTTACTATTGTAGCTGTTTTTTTTTTTACACTGAGATCTTTTTATTTTCCTCTAAGGACCTATCTAATTCTAATATATATATATATAATCTTATCTACGGCTCCTGCAATCATTGGGGCTTTATTTAGTTTTCCATTCCTCCTCATTCAAAGACATTCTCCTGAACTATAATTTTCATTACTCCAATTTCTTTTTTGTCAGATCTGAACCCATCATCCACCAAAGAAGCTTCCTTGTAGTGGCCTCCCGCTCCTTAGATGGGTCACAAACATCTTTATGGCCCTTTCAAGCGCTTATTTGACTGAAGGCTTTACCTTTGCCTGGGACCAGATGATACATCCTCTTCTCTCATTTAATAAATCATTCCATAAGTGATCAGGAACTAAGTAGCACGAGAAAAATATATCACATTCAATCCATAAACTTCATTATTTTTACTTTTTATATTCCATAGTTACTGTTGCTTCGTGCTAACAGAATACATACGCTTCCCTCCAGGCTGCAGCTGCGATGCTGGATGCCAAGGCTGCCAGGGACCACCTGACAGAAGAAGGTGTGAGAAACTGCTGGACATGACAGGAGAAATTGCTGGATGTGACAGATCAGGGAGTGAAAAGCTGACAAATTTACAGGTGCTGCTGGGAGGAATTCACAGGTGCTTAAGGAGGAGTGATATGAGAAACAGCCAAATTTCACAGAAAGCTGGGGGTGAGCACAGGGGGGTGTTTTGGGGAGTGGGATGGTGCAAGGCCAACAGTACCGAGTAACCATATCAGCGTACCCACACAAGGCTGAGATCACCTTGAAATGTTATCAGAAACACCAACATTCAAATCCAACATGTGCAGGAGTTCAAAATGGAGCAGAGGTTGACTGGATTCATGGAGAGCTACCAAACCCATGAACCTTTAAGCTGTTGGTATTTGGCTAGTCATCAGTTTAAATTTCTTCACACTTTTCAGTATGAAGATACCCAGGAACAACAAGACCTTGGCTGAGAATAAGGATCCCAGTTCACCATAACCCTCTTCAAATTCCCATCCTTGGACGGAACACGTTCCTGGGGAAGCAAGGCACAGCTTCGTTAACCCAGCAAAGTTGCACTGAGTTGCCTCAGGAGATAATCTGGTGGCTTCACTGCAAGGGCTGACTCAGAAGGTACAAAGTATCTTACAGCCAAAGTGTTATTAAATTCTTTGCCTCTTCAGAAATCCTTTAATTGCACTACTACACTTCTATACTGAACTGGGACATACTGTGAGGACCCATCCCTGCTCTCTATGATGTGCCATTGATGTTCAATGCATGAGAGAAAGTGTTCTGGTTTTTCTTTTTTTTTCTTTTAATGTAATGTTTATCTTAAACCTCAGGTAGCTGTTTAGAAAAGAAACAGCTGAGAAGCAGATAATGCACCCCTTTCATTGACAAAAGATTTATGTCTTGCCTGGCAGGACTTCATACTCGCAGAGCTCACGGCTGACATAGCCAAACACGAGTAGCACGTAGTCCGGTGTTTATCCAGGGGAATGAAGACTGCTGCTCCCACACTTTTTTGTGTGAAATTAAATCAGCGGCGTTGAAGTTGGCAAAGATTTAAAAACATGATAAAATTCCTATTAAAAAGCAGGGAGGGAGGCTCAGAAGCAGTTTGACTCAATGCAAAAAATAAGTAGGGGATGCATGAACATTTCTGGTGGCCTTCTGTAGGAGCCATCTGTCTCGTTGCAAGGCACCCTCTGCCCCATGGGGACGGGTGAGGAGTTCAGCCACAACACAGACAGACCTTCCCCTACAGCTGTCAAAACTATTGTAGTTTGGCTCTAGCATATGTATGATTAAATTCCATCAAAAAGAGAAGGGAAAGAGTAAGAAACGTCTTCTTAGGTATGTCTCTGCCGTGGACTACATGTAGCTCAGTGTCACTGACTACCGAGAGAGAAGGTTTAGCTGCATTTGAGCACAACTTTTTAGTTAATGTGTAAAAAAGAAAAAAACTTTTTTTTTTTTTTTAAGTAGGAGGTGAGCAAGGTAGTTTAGAGTAGAAAAATTCTGCATTTCGCAGGAGATCCTTCATTTTCTACAAAGATAATATTACAGTTTTCACCAGCTTTGTCACAGCTCAAATGGAGAAGAAACAAAGATCTTTTGGGTGTAGTGCTGAGACTCAGAAGGGCCCTCAAGGGAGGCTAGGAGGAAGGGTAAGGGATTCCATATTCAGTTTCAGGAAGTGAGCAGGTAAACCCGTGGGTTTTCTCTTTCCCTGCCCCTCACCGCTCTGCGGGGCTAGACAGCTGTACCCAGAGCTGTACACTCCCACCCACTGCTGGGGGCTGTGTACACTGCACACTGGAAAGCACAGGCAGAATTTGCCTCGGAGGAAATAAATTAACCATACATCTGCTTAAAATACCCCCTCCCATCCTATACAAAAACCACTAATTTCTTTTGAAACATTACTGTTATTCTGTCACTGGAAAAAAAAATAGAATAGGTAGGAAATTAATTTTTGGGTATGCAACATGCTGCTGGAAAGCCTACAGCAGCCTAATGCACACAACTAGATGGCCACAGGCTTGGATCCTTTCTGTTCCTCAGTCAGTATTTTTCTGCACTGTATCAGGCAAGTCTCGATGTTTCTTTTTAACTAATTTCATCCGTAAAATGAGAATGAACCTACATATTTCCTGCTCCAATGAGAATGGTGGAGCTAATCTGACTTAGTTGTGAAATGAGAATGCTCACATAGAAACAGGCTCCTGAAATTCAAAGTTTTATTGTTCTACGCTGTTCTGTTACAGAAAAATGTCAGATTCCTCTGAGGTACTTAAAAACAGAGTGACAGCAAATTCTAGATTTTTTTACATTGCTACAAATTTGTATAAATCTACCTTTTGCTCTTTCATGCACAGCATTTGATTAATTGCGAATTAGAAATGTAATATCTGTTTTATATTTATCTCTCAGAAAGAGCCTATGCTAGGTTTGATTTTTTGTAAAAAAATTCCTTTTCTGTGTAGTTATTTGCCATAATTTTCTGTGAGGGTGCCTAATGAAACACAGATATCTGCAGGCAGAGAAATGGGGGGCAGGGAGGGCATAAGTATGTGTATGCTTTTGTGAAAAGGTGTTTGGACATTAATGTACATCTATACATCTCACTCCTAAGCCTGGAACCAGATTTCCAATTGTTCTTGACTTTAAGTACAAAAAGGCATTATTAAGACTGAAAATAACATCTCTCCATGTTATTAAAAAACTGGGGGGGGGGGGACAAATCCTCCAGGAGAGGAGTAAGATGGATATAATTTCTCCTCTCTACCAGTCTTCTTACAGCCCAGAAAAACATACTTAGAATTATATTTTCATCTCAGTTCAGTGGACCAGGTTTTAGCTACTCAAATCCCTTTTTCCATTAGTGGGAGTTAAGCCGCTCAGGCTGTGTGTGCGGATGGATGTTGCCCTACTTTCGTTGCTGTCTCTGTGTGCCTCCAGTTCGGTTTACCTGTGCTGGTCTGCCAGGGAAGTGAACCTCACCGGGCTCTGGCTGGCGCGTGTCCACAGGGTGGAGCATCACCTGCTGCACCTCTCCAGCCTGTGACTCATTTGAAGTTCTCTCTTCCCCTGCAGACGAGGACAATTGCCCTCGCAGGAACACAGACCTGGTGAGGATTCTGGGTCCAGCCAGCCCAGGCAGCCAGCGCCCCATTGCCGGGGTGGGAGGGCTCCCAGCACACCTGCCCCAGCCAGCCGGGGCCAGAGATCGGCAGGGTAAGAGGCTGGGAATCAAAGGCTGGGTTTAGACCTCTCTGTGGGTGTTCCCAGACTCGATTCTGCTTTCCCACCTCTCTTTCCTGTTTTCCTTCTCACGGTTCTTGTATACATGCACATGGCACGATGCTTTCTGAACGCCTCTTGTCCCTCGGAACCACCCGCTCTATTTTCCTTTCTATAATTTCATCTTTATTTATTCTTACTACAAATAATCTAAGGGCTGGGGACTTGATCCACACAAAGTCCTGTCATTGCAAGACCTAAAATGGCAATGTCTACCCTGAGGTGTCTGCTTTCCAGTGACAGTCATTGTGATAGGCATTGCCTTGTGTCACATGCCTAAATTTCATCACAGCGCACGGGAAGAGCTTGATACCTTACTGAAATCTATTTCAGCCTTTTTTTTATGATTTTATTATGATTAATGGATGAGACTAAACCATTTGTAGTGCATTTATTATCAAAAACAATATTGAAAGTAATTTGACCCCGTAGTACTTTCTTTTTTAATAATGCTATACAGTGGCAACAAAGGCTATGAAATCCTGGGTAGAGATCTTTATCTTAGGTGAACTGGTTGAAATATAGCCAATGGAAATTCTCTGCATTGACATTGGTATAATAGGAAGCAGAATATGACCTGCTCTTCTGAGCAATGTGCTGTCACCACAAACTACATCACCATATGTACCTAACATATAAAAAGTTTATTTGTCAGCCTGCTCCTGTGAGCTCTTTTATTTATAGCTACTTTATCATCTGAATAAAGCCATGTTTTTCATGATTAGAAACATAACAGTCCTGCAGACTCTGAAGTTGTATAGGTGAATGGGAATGCTTTTATTAGGAAGTCATTTTGCTGTAAGCACTGGAGAAGTCAGATAATGCCATACTGGGTTACTCAACCAGCAGGTCAAGTGTAATATGAAAGCACTGAGTTCAGAAGACCTCTCCTTCACCAAAGGACTAAATTACTCTGTTTCTCACAGGACCTGAAAAGTTGGAAACTCAAGCTAATGTTTTTGCCTGCAGCTTCTTCAACTGGGGGTTGTGCCTCTTCTAGCACATGTGCGCGGCACCTCACGTGGCGACGGTCTAACCCTGGGAAAGTTCTTTTACAGCTGCCACAGGTTTTATTTATTTACAGATTTATTACTGTGAGCAGCTGTACTGTTTAGCTCTGGAGCAATGGTCTTACCTGAGGAGCGAGAGCTGAAGTAAGACAGTGCCTGAGATACCTGGATGCCAGTACCGCTGAGTGGTCAGATGCATTCAGCAGAGCTGCAACTTCCTTACGTGTAAGGAAAAGAAGTATGCACTGACATCGCCATTATCAAATTCAACTCCTTACAGAAAGACAAAGGAAAAAATATCGAACTTTGCAGCGATTTACCTTAAAGTGGCAAGGTTAAGCAAATAAAGGAGAAGCTAGAGCAGCCCTCATGGAGTCTGCTTAAAGGCACAATAAAGGTTCAGTGTAAATGCATGTCATCAAATAGCCTCTTCAAATATCAAAAGTAGTTATCATGTTAAAGGGCAGAGAACATGGTTATCAGAAGTAAAAGCCATCCTTCAGAAACTCAGTCATGGCCAATGGAGAAAAATAGAGAATAGACTTGGAGAAGTTAACTAAAACAGCAAGAAATAGGCTAACATAATTTGGAAGACTTGCTAAACTGTGTTCTGTTACCTTAGACTCCAGAGGGCTACTGGTGAACTGGTGGTGCCAACACACGACAGAGGCACAAAGGGAGCAGCTCTGGAAGAGAACAACATTGCAGGAAACCTAAATGTGTTATTCACATCAGTAATCAGTAAAGGGAGACAGGCAGGTTCCCATATGAGACCAAAAGTGTCTCCAGGACTGCATCAGATTAAAGTGTCAAACAGGTATGACACTTGGAGCAGAGGGTATTCACTCCAAATCTCCAAATTAACTCAGATGTGAAATTGCCACTAATGGTACTGAGTAGTCACTTATTTGCACTGACCTCAGTAGCACAGACAGGGAAAAGGAAGACGAAAATCTGTGAGAGAGGCTCCAAAGGAACCCTGAGAACTAGGAACTAGTAAACCTGACTTCTGCAGTAAACAAACTGCTAGAAGTTGTAAAAATAATCAAATTAGTCAACATGGGCAAAATACATCCCTCAGAGATGGGTTCGCCCTATTTTTCAGAAAACAGTAATGCCTCCCAAACCTGCTGGAGCACTGTGGAGGAATCAGCATGTTGTGGTTTTTGAGGAAACCCCAGCAGCCCAGTTAAATGTGCACCCTCTGTGACACAGCTGCATGCTGGTCACCTTACCAAGTGAACTAGCTGTGTTCGAGTCCTGAAAATCTAGTGCAGTTATAACTAATACTACAGGGCTTTGGTTTTCTTGCTGGATGGAACAGAATTCTCTGTACTTCTGACTTTTTGTGGAAGCTGCAAGCCAAATCTCATACGCATCAATGAGACTCTGAAAATGTCCTGCTGGAGCTGCCTGTGGAATATAACTTGATAAATTGCATGCATGCCATAGAGAGACATAACAGAATGTTATGGCCATTGTTCATCCTTTGGTATTTGGTCTGCAGAGTCTGAGCTTGTTAATCAGCACTTCGTCCTGCTTTTACTCGGGTGCACTCAATGCCAAGAGTGAATTTCCTCTGTATGCTTTTCCACTGTAAGCTTTGCCAAAGCTCTTTTGTTCAGTATGTCAGTCAGCTGTGCTCTTGCTTTAATTGTGCCAGTAACTCACGTCTGGAGATTTTTCATCCTGGTCCGGTACAACTAGCATTGTGTCGGGTCTGAAGCTGACGGAGACATTGTGCCTTGTGTAGACCCAGTTCAGGTCTGGGGACAGCAAGTAGGATTCTGGACCCCTCTTAGGTGCCCTGCAGACCTGAACAAAGGGATTTTGAAGGTGTTCTGGCTAAAAGACTGTAAGAATGCTAGTTTCTGTAATATGTATAAAAAATAAGGATACAACAGCTCGTGTAGTCTGAGAGCTCCTTTTGGAAAATATTTGATCTCACTGCCTGTGATAATTGTTCCAAGAGATTTGTTTGAGATTACCAAGAAAAGCAAAATTACTGTCAGGAAAATTATTTTGGATAATATCTATTACAAAGCACTAGCTGCAGCAAATACTAATACTAGTTCTAACACTAGTATTCTTCCTTTCTCTATATGTCTGGTGGGGGAGGGGTGGGTTATATTTTGGTTGCATTTAACTTTGCAAAACTGGTTGCATATCACAGGCTGCTTCTTTTAAAGAAAAGATCAGCTGAAAGAGATCAACCATTCCTGGCCAGGGAGAAGATATCACTTATTTGATAAAAGATATAAAATAATTCATACATTGTTGTCTACAGCTTTGAATTCCTCTTAGCATGAATCAGAAGAGGTGCATCCTCTCCAGTGAACTAAGTCAGTAATCTTAACACGTTTAGAGCTGAGCCGTTAAAAGAACACAGACTGACTCTCTTGGTTTTCTCCCTTTCTCAGATAGGAAATAGTAAAAGCATGAAAGAAAACTCAGTGAAGATGAGATTCCCAGAATTTAAGAAAAAAAAAGAAATCATAGAATGGTTTGGGTTGGAAGGGACCTTTAAAGGTCATCTAGGCCACCCCCCCCTGCAATGAGCAGGGACATCTTCAGCTAGATCAGGTTGCTCAGAGCCCCATAGGGCCTGACCTTGAATTGATCCAGATCCCTGGGTATGTATTTGAAATATTGCTCACCCTTCCCATGTCTGCCCGGCTCAATACAAAGTCCTGCAAATGAAAAGACCTCTCACTAGAGATCCCCAGTAAAAATATATCCAGGCTGAAGTTCTTCATCTCCTAAAGTATTTTGATGTCCTGTCCCAATAAAAGTTTAAAGCAAGATAAGGTTATTTTCATTAGCTGTTGAAAGTTCAGATGGAAATGTTTCATCCTTTCTCTTTCCCCTATCCCTCTGCCTCCCCTTCCCCTTCCATTTCCATTTCCCCTTCCCTTTCCCTCTCCCTTCCCTTTCCCCCTTTCTCTTACCCTTTCCCTTTCCTCTTTCCCCTTTCCTCTTTTCCTTGCCCCTCCTTTCCCCTTTCCCTTTTTCCTTCCCTCTCCCCTTCCCTCCTTTCCCTTTTCCCTTTCCCTCTGTTCCCTCCGTTCCCTCCTTTCCCTTTTCCCTTTTCCCTTCCCTTCTTTCCCTTTTCCCTTCCCTTCTTTCCCTTTTCCCTTTCCCTTTTCCCTTTCCCTTTTCCCTTTCCCTTTTCCCTTTCCCCTTTCCCCTTTTCCCTTTCCCTTCCCTTTCCCTCCCATCTTCTCCCTCCCCCTTCTCTCCCCTCCCTTTCCACTCCCATTTTTCATAACGTTACTTTGGAAATAGTCCTCTGTTGCCATACACACTGTTCCAACTTTCATCCTTGATAAAAATGACAATAACTGAGGGACAAACCTTACAAAGTAGCTCATGAGTAAATGGAATTTAATGGGGTCAGTTATCCCCACGTGCTTGTGCACAGGTTTCATCAACATTAATAGGCCATGGCCATGCGTATTGAGCTGAAGAATGGGCCATCACTGGCCTCCACACTATTTTCTGTGTGCTGATTCAGAATTATTCAAGAGAGAATGTATTAATTTTCAAATTGGCTAGTACGCTAGTGGCAGGAAAAAAGCACATTTGTCCATTACACCTGCAAGATACAGAAAGGTTAAAAAAAAAAAAAAGATTAAATATGATTGAAACAGTGCAGATTCCATTTCTGCTTTCTCCATAATTTAGAATCACATTACATGCATGTCTCTCCATAAATATTTAATGAAATGGAAATGAATATGTAGCAGGCTGGGTTCTTCCCTCTAAGGGTTAAGTTCCATTTCTGAAAATTGGTTTGTGCCCTATTTCTGTTCCCGTGTCTCTGTGCATCTAGACATTTTCTTGGCATCTCTAACTCTTCTGAGGTTTCAGGAGATCTTCGGAGATTTGCCAGTAATTGACCTGTTTGGATTGCACATGACTGGCATTTGCTAAAAGATAATACCGCCCTGCATTTTGTTGTTAAGTGCTGGTAGCGTTATTAACTTGTGGCCAAACCAGAATAAAGGCTCAGGAGACATCATTTTCCCTTAGACAACTTTATTTGGTTCTTACCGTAATCTCCATTATAAATGAAGCACTTTGGTCTCAGCTTAAGAGAGTCGCATATTCTTTAACTTCTCAGCTGTGTTTGTCCAGTAATGAATACACCCACCTTGCTTCATTTTTTTAAGATGTTACTGTACACTAAGGGCAAACAATCAACATAACATCAAAGTCAGGTGATTTAACCTTCTGCCACTTCTCTAACCACTAGAGTTCCTGCCCAGTGCTAACTGGGTATTGGAACATGTGTAAATGTTTTCTGAGAAAACAGGATTAGCAAATGAAGGAAACCTGATGTTTTCTCCTTAGAAAACAGGAATAATTAATAAGCTTAGGTCTGCCCTATCCCAGAGGAGTCTGAAGGAGCCCTATTTGGTTTAGGTTTATCATGTAACAGAAACAAATCTTGCCCCCAGCTACAACAGCATCATTCCAGAGGCACCTTCGGGTTTAGTTCTGCTGTAATTTAAACTGCCGCTATCTCAGTGTAACACATCTGATTCCAGCAAAGTTCCTCATGTTCCACACCATCTTTAATAGCCAAGAAAATTAAAAATGAAATTAGAACCTAGAAACAATGAATTAACACTAGCCAGATAAGCACATGCAATCTACTTAGTGTAACACAAGAATTAAATACTGCTGATCTTTGCAAGTAACAATGACAACTCACATACAATGCCTTGGGGCCTGCAATAACCTGGAGGCTAATTAACTGCAGAGAGGGCTTTTTATATTACACTTTGTATTAAATAAATTCAGCACAAATCCACAGAGACCAATAAGCATTTTTAGGCAGTCTAGCTAAATTTTACCCCAAAAGTGATCAAGCTGCATGGGATTCTGGCTTGTGAGGTGTCTGATTAATATATTGTCCTCCAAGCGATGGAAAATGATGAAAATAAGAGCAAATAAGAGATGGAGACAGAGGAAGTCATCTGTCAGTCCAGTTTTCATGATTTTGTATCTTTCTTTGGACACAGTACTAATAGAAATATATTTTACCTCAGGGTTTTGTAATACTGCTTTAAAATACATCATCGTTTTAAAACCAGAAGCTGATGTGATCAAGTAAGTAAAAAAGCAAAAGAAAGCAAGTGTAGCACACTGTATCTTCATTTCAAGGCTTACCCAAGTGTCCCGTTATCTCATAATGTCTCAGTGAAGCCTGAAGATGCACAGCAGCCGTGTGCAAGCAAGACGCTGCAAGGCCAGGTGCTGAGCAGGGTAGGGATAGCAGCAAGGAACCTCTGTGGGGCAAATAAAATCCTGCTTTGTTCATAAAAGGTCTGATCACAGTCAACAATTGGGATGCTTACAGATCAGTACCTAACAAATATAGCAGTCACCCAAAACAGTCTATGCCCTGGCTGATAGGGGTGATGAAATGGCATAAAATCTCTGTGATCCTCCTGTCACAATACTGCAGAAAAGAGAACATATTTCAACGGGTTTGTTTTTAATCAAGTAACGCACTGTGAACAAGCAATACGCTAGGTATTAAGCATATCTTTTTAATGCAAAATGATTCTGTATAACATAGATTCAGCTGACAGGGCATTCAGCCTTCCCAGAACAAGTCTAAGGGGTTCTTTGCTGCTGTTCTCTGGAGCTGGGAAATCACTTGGTAACTCACAGTACTGGAGGGCATCTGAGA
>NW_010142252.1:0-13777 GCF_000699245.1 Pterocles gutturalis | reverse complement strand
GCAGGAATCTGAAGCCTCTGTAACTGAACTGGATACAAAAGCATTATTCTTCACTTGTAAAATTATGTCCTTTTTCTTCCTGTATACAAAACTCAATAATATTTAAGTAAGTTTGGGTTTAAATCCATTTGTTATACAAAACAAAGTTCTTCAAGAAATTGTTAGAAGATCCTTTACGTGCACTCCTGCTTCTCATTGTTAGAATGACCAATTTGTTTTTCCTGGACAGCACCCTCCCTGGGACCAGGTTGTGACAACACAGCAACCAGAAATGTCACAGCTTATCTCAAAGGTGGATGGATGAGAAAGGCCAAATGCAAGTGCAAACCTTGCAACTCCACAGTAGCTTTTCTGCGGGATAGTGAAGAATAGAGGAGAGCATCTCCAATAATGTCTCCCTCTGAGCCAAAAATCTCAGAAAGCAAGGGACAGTAGCATCAACTAAGCCACTGAAAAACTGACACCTAGAAAGAGTAAATAATCTCTGTTCTGGTTGCAAAGAAATATTCCACTTCTCTTTGTAGGTGTCTTTGTCTTGTTCCCATTCTCTCCCTCACGCAGTCAAGACTAGAAGAAGAAACCATGTCTAATTCTAATACTTAGCTGAAAAATAAGACATTGCTCATTTGTTACTGCCAAACTACCAGGTGTGTGAATCAGAACCAGTGAGGTAAGTTTCAATTTATTACAGTGGACTATGTCTTCTTTCTGAACACTTCCCATGCAGTTATAATACAGTGAACATAACAAGGCAAGGAAGCAAGTAGAATCTGGCTTGAATCTTTTTAGATCCTTAAGGCTGAAGAAGTTTCCCAGGACTTCTCTCCATAAAAAAGTAAAACCACTTAAAGAAAATCTATCTCCTTCCAAAACAGAAGCCAGGTATGTCAACAGTACCTGATTTAGTCAGTGATAGATCCTGAGAGATCTGAAATATCAATAGGAGCTCCTCAAGCACACCTGCATAAGGTAACAGAGCAGGATGAGGCAAAAAGAAACACCGCTGATGATGCTTTACCCCAGACTTTTCACATATCTTTATCCCCTATTCAAAAGAAAAGGAGTAGACACTGGTGGATTTCAAAGGATTATAATAAATAAAATAAGCCCATCCCTCTATAGAATCTTTCGCACAGGCATTGTCTCCTGCTTTTGGAAAAACGAGACTTCACCACCAATGGGAGTCAATCCTCATTTAGGACTTTCAATGAGTAATAACTAACTGCTGAAATTTATGCAGGGAGGAGATCAGTGAAACCTTATATCTACTCAAGTTATGACCCCACTAATAAACAACATGACAATCTGCATCAGGATAGTTTTATCCACAAATTAACACACAAGCTCGTTACCGTTAGATAGGCTCGGCTGTTCCCAAGCGGGGACAATCTGGTTTCGCCCTTCATTCTGATAGGATTTCTTAGATACTATGGCTAAGGCAAAGCTGTCATGTTTGGATTTCCATACAGTCAGAATGGAATAGCAAAGCAGCAGAAAAGTAGCAAAGTTTTTATTCGTGGACAAAGGTTTGGCCCTAATATGCAGCTGCCCTTTACAACGTTATTTTTTAAAAATATATGCTTAGAAGTTTCTGAGTCTCAGGGTTAAGATAAATCAATTATTCCTTGGAATTCCTGTGTTATGAAACCACCTGTTCCACTGTTTGGCTTTACAATGTGGTCATCATGAAGTCTCACCACTGTCAGCATCCTACGTGTTACCACTGGCAAGGTTTCGGCTGAGACCACTGGACAAAAATCAACAGATAAAACCATGATTCCAAAAAATTTTTTGAAAAGAAGAGCTGAATCTCATGAATAAATTAATGGTTTTCCAAACAAAGAGGAGAGAGTTTCTACTGCAGTCAAGAACCTTCATTAATGAGATCCAGACAGATTTACATTTTTAAAAAGCACAAGATTTTGGGGGTTTGCCATTTTAAATCATCAACTACTGTATAAATTACATTTGTAAGACCCGTTGGCTCCAACCAAAGGGTATTTAAAAGTCTGTCTGACTGCTTGAGTTATGAAGGAACCAGGTAAGAGGAAGTGGAAAAAAGGGCAAGCTATAGAATATCCATTAGTAAGATGACTAATATTGCTACAAACCTGATTTCTTTGGCTTCTTTCATGGAGATTTAAAGATAATTGTAGCAAAGGTTCAGGAAGAAAAGCTAGAAGAGAGACAAATCCTGGAAGAGGAGGTCATGCTCAGTATTCCTTCAGGTTTTTTTGTAGTTGGTTTATGAGGTGCTTTTTAATACCAAAGTTCTTCATGAATTCATTGGAGAGATGGTCAAGATTAATATTTAACTAATTGTCATAGAAAAAAATTTATTGCTAGCAATCTCCAAAAATCTAGCAGTTTGGCTTCTGTGGGTAAAAATGAGGTAATGTAGCAAAGTCCTGACTGTAAGGAAATATATACAGGTTTTTAGATCAATGACAAATAAGATTAACGTTATATCCCACGCTGTGCTGAAAGGCATATCTTGCCTGGTTAAAGAACATATTTAAAACCCAACTAATTTCCTTGTTTTTTCCTATGTTTTACATTTTTTTATATAAATGTCTCCTATTCCAACAATATAACTTTCCCCTGTCACATATCTTGCGTTTTACTTAGCTTCAGTAATGAAAATAAATTAGAAAATTCACTTTTGTTTAAAGGCAATTTCTCATTCAGATTTCCATTCTGCAGCAGATTATATTAACACTGAACTCAGAGCTGGAAGTGAGGATATCGAGGACAAAACCAAATAGATTTTTTTCCTCTAACTGATGGGAAGATTTGTACTGCTTTTCTATTTTTCAAAATCTTGGTAAATTTTCTCCTTGAATTGATCTAACAAATCGGTTTAAACAGAACTTGTAGAAAAATGGAAGATCTCTCAGGATAATGTTTAATTTTGATACATTTTTTCACTGTTTTGCTGGTTTGGACAAATATACATTGATCTTTTAATCATCATCTAAGGCAGTCAATAACAAATTTATAAACAAGGCAGGTGGATCTGTGTAAAGCAAGAGCATTCCCTCATTGGTTGCCATGCCTTCCCCTGAACCTTTGAAGAACTTTAACAACAAATTTCAGCCCAAAATCTAATCCCGAAGCAAATCCCAAAGGTTTAATTAATCACTTAGGTTTAGTTCGTATGTGTGTTCTTTTTAAGCTAGTTGGATTTCATCTGGTCACAAACACCAATGCCGTTATTCATGCTTTGAACATCAGGAATTCAGCAGAAATTAAAACTGTATATCCAGTTTGAATTTTTTATATTTTTCATCCATTATTTCAGACTCAAAATGCTTAAATAGCCTTATGACAGTTTGACTGCCCCAACTTTCTTCTGTGATTCACTCAGTTTGGACATCAGAGAGCACCAAGAAATTCAAATAGAAAATACTATTGGATAGTCCATTATAAATAAGACTTCCGAGTGACATTGGAGGATTATGTATTCTAGACTGGGGCAAGTAGGAGGGACTTCAGTGCAAGGAAAAAATTAATCACTAAAAATGCATTCTGTGGGGCTGCATACTTACGTAAAGAGAACCTCCAAAACTTTCCACATTAGTTTGAAATTATCTGTAAATGCCATGAAACTCCCGACAATCTACAGTTACTAATTTTCACCCTATTTATTGCTGTTAAAAAAGACCAGAGTGACCAGGAGAATTCTGCTTGAATATATTACCTTATGGCAAATTCAGAGAATCTCAGTCTTTCTCATGTTCACGAGACCTGACTACTTCCCCGTAACTGTAGCAACCTCTTTAGCATTTGGAGAAAATTAAACTAAATACATCTTGCCAACGGCAAATACTCAAAGGACAACTTTCATTTTAATTACTGTAGACATAGAAAAAGGAGTTCTTTAAGGAAGTCTGTCAACTAAGAGCTATATATATATCTCTTGAGGAATTCCTTAGTGATTTTCCCAGTTAAACAGTTTTCCTTAAAAATACATTTGTTTGGAATTATTGTAAAATCAAATGCGTATTTTTCAAAAGTCTCATCTGAATTGTAATGCCAACACAGCAGATAGTAAACACACATCCATTGCACAATTGAGGTTTGTTGTATTGATCTTAAAAAAAAATGACTAGGCATTACAGAGCCAATGTTTGTATCTATTGAGAAAAGGGCCAGAATGAAGTGTTAACCGCTGGAGTTAAAGCTCTTTCTCTCATTGATTTCAGTAAGCATTTTTCCAGATCCAAAGCCCTTCTATTACCTTTAGTGCTCTTTCAGTCAGGGCTGTGATATCCATTGAAGCCAAAGAACAGCAAAGCTTGTCTGATCTTTTTGAGACTCTGGTTTCGGTTAAATAACCCAGCAGACCATTCTCTGGATTAGCATTGCAGAATATGTACCAGCAGAGAGGGTACTACTAAGCTGCGAGCTATCTGAGAGGTACTGCAGAACAAGGAAAGCACCAGCCCATGCAAGCTGCATGCAGTCCTAATTTTGTGCTATTAGGAAGGAAAGCATCTTTTTAACCTTTCATTTCTATCCAGACTTGGATTAATTTATTTCTTTCTTAGCTCTACATTCCCCTTATTTATTTCTAAATTTCTATAATAAAATGAAAACGCTTTAGCTGGTTTAGTGCTTAATTTTTTAAGGAGTTGCCCAGTATATATTTATAGTGGTGACATTACTTTCATTTAACGACACAACGCCAATCTGCACTGTTGTGAATAAACATTCATAGGGATGAATTCAGAGATGATGGGAAACATAAACCCAGGAAAAGGAGCCACACAGAGTCTGTGTTAAGGTAAATCATAAAAAGAGGGAACAGCAGGGGAAAAGCAGGTAAGTGAATGGCATGTAACACCTGATCTAAAGCACATTTATCTCTCCTTCAGCACACACAAAACTCTTACTACTTTCTTTTAGTGGCTACTGGATACTCATGTTATCTGAAGTTAGAATTTACTGTGCTGTGCGTTAAACCCTAACTAAAACCTTAAAAATAAGCTTCATAATAAAAATATTTCTTAATCTGTAACCTACGCCAACTCTTACACTCCCACTAAATTCATCCCATTGTCTCCCAAGAACATCATGAATGTATGTTAGCCACAGAAATATATTTGATACACTCATACTAGAATAACAGTGTTTTACTATCTTCTGTTTCTTACTACTTTAGTTCTATTTTAAATATATGTGTATGTTTGCTCTGCAACTCAGCTTCTGAAACAACAAAAAAAGTGTTACTAATTTCTACAGCTGTGAAAAGATTTCTGGAATATGGAAAATGGTGATAGCTCCTTCATTCAATCACTTTCTTAATGACAACAGTTCAGGATTAAAGAAATCCAAGGAAAGAGAAAAGGTTAGCATAGAAAAGGCAAATAGGCAAGTGAATAAAGCTGAGCTTGATCATTGCTTCCCACTTCAATGGAGGAGTCCTACAAGGACCTGGCCACGGTTCATTAGCTCTCACACACCTGGCAGGGGTGGGCACTGTTCCCCCACATGCACCTCAGCTCACGTGACATTAATCAGGACCACAGTGCAATTGTTCAGAGGAGGAGGGATACGCAGTCCCTGGCACAGAGCTGCACTTTCTCTCTGGTTTCATGCAGTTAACATGGGGAGCGCAAGAGTCGGAGAGGTGCCATGGCGCTGTAATGGAAATAAATGACTGTGCAGACCCAATCGGGGGAAGTGGGAGAGAAAAAGCATCCTCACCCCCAGCCCCAGCGGCTGTGTAAATCTGTCCCCATCAGGCGAGCTCCGGGAGGTGCTCAGCGCCTGCCACCTCCTCGGGAGTCAGAGAGAGTTCAGGTGCTTACTGTGTCATCAGGCTTGACCTTCAGATGCAACACCACCAAGACGGTTGTTTTCCCACAGCAGTGATTGCTTCAGTCAATTATTATTGCCCATCCTATAGTGCAAACACATAAGGACTTGATTTACAGTGCAAAATATACACCCTGAATTTACTTCCTCTTGTTTTAGGGCTGTCGCAGCATCTCCAGCTTAAAGAGATGACAGCAAATTACTTCATAGGTAAATATATCTATGTATAGGGAAGGATATCGTCATTCAGGTCATCCTGAGATGAACATTCAGTAGAGCTTTGGATCTGTTGTGTCGGATGTGACAATATATTAAAAGATTTTCACTTTTTGTTTTAAATGTGGTATTTTTCTGCTTCTCCCTGAAGAAAAAATCGTTAGTGAATGTGTTGATTTGGCAAGCTAACCATTAAATCCAGTTTAATGCAAATTTAAGATTGTACATTCAGTTCTTCAAGCAATGTTTAGGTATTACCAATATACTGAAAGATAGATGAGACAGCCTCATGGTAATATAGCTTTTAACCTTTCCTCTCCTCTACCATGACGGGGGAGAATTACAGTAAATGATGGTTACCTTGTCTGCAGTATGGACAATTGATTTGACCTCACTGCATCTGATGCTCTAATGGACTTCGTGGCTGAATCCCTGGAGATATAAAATATGTCCAAGTGAATTGGGGCAGGTTAAAGAACAGACCCGCTTTTCATGGCTGGCTCAAGCTATTATAGATCTCCTGGTCGTTCTGAGAAGAAGATTAAAAATGATCAATATCCAAATCATTAAAAAAAAAAAAAAGTGGTGGCTTCTGTAAATCTACCTTAGCTATGCTGAATGCTGTGAGAGGAGTCTATGTTGATGACATGAGTTTCTATAACAGATGTTTTCTTCTGTTTACTCTCTTGTAACATGTTCCCTTTTATATTAAGAATCAGACACTCGGATGGCATGAATCAGCATTGCTTTCCTGAAGTCACGTTTGTTTACACCATGAGGAATCTGGCCTTAGGTTTATTTAATAGAGATAAAATAACAATACTATAATACTTCCTGGAGCAGAAAATAAAATCAAGGGCAGGTTTCAGAGAATGAAAACAGCAACTATGATAACTGAAGGTCCTTACAGCTCTGCTAGCCATAGTGCCTAAGACAAAAATAAAGGTCTAACTTAGTGTGGGGAAAACAAAAGGACTTTCCTTGGCTGCTCTGAGGCCTTCATTTGGCAAAGTGCAATTCAACATCTCGTTTATCCTTGCCTACCCCCTCACGAATATGTCTGTGCTCTTTTTCCACTAGCACACAACTGAGATCATGGTGAGAATGGGCGATTCCCATTCATCGCACATCCCACAACGTCCCACAACTTGGGGACCTTCCTCTCTACACAGAGCAGTAAGGGGCCAGGCAACTTCAATGGGATTATATCCATACACATACTTAAAGTGGTGTAAAACGCAAGCCCTACAGAGACAGCTGTACAACTGCTCCACAGGTGGCACAAGTATATTAGATTATTATTTGGTTAACTTGAAATCTAGAGGAGCCCAAACCTTTAACCTGCAAAGTCTAATATTGTTTGGGTCTGACATTTCCATTTGTTTAACGACAGAAATAAGAGCTAATCTTGAAGTCTGCATTTGAACACATGCACACACACACACATTTGCCTACTTTTGAGAAGTGTCAGGATATAAGAATTGGACTGACCTAGCTCAACTCCATTGGATGAATTGAGTGAAAATAAAGACTCTTCTGTTATAAAGAAATAGGTTCTCAGGAGTCAGACCATTTCCACATAAAATGACGGTTTGCATCTATATAAATGGCATGTGAACAGATTACTGGGAATTTCTATCAAATTGAAAAAGTTGTTTGTTGAACAATATTTACCTTTTGTCTTTCACACATTGTTTGTGGATGCCTCTGAAAGGCATGTTTGTTTATTTACCTTAATGTCCTGTTCCTCTATGAAGATAATGGCATTTTACAAGCTCTTTGCTCAAGTCTCTGGGATTGTTTCTTCTCTGTGGCCAGGGCTGAGCTGAATGCCTAGCATCCACGGGCAGCAGAGGGAACAACTGCTGACCCTCCACTCCAGCTATTCTTGTATCTGGAAACATTGTCAGGCGCTGCAAGCGTCACGCCATCTGAAAGGCCAAAGTTGAGCACCACATTATTGGAGTAGATGACACCTTATTCTTATTCTTCAACAATTCTAACAACTTCGAGTCCCTTGCTGTCCCTTTATGAACACAGATGTCATTTTGATGGGAGGACAGCCAAAATGACAAGAAGGTGACCTACCAGTGAACTCAGGAGCAGGTGAGGCCTGTCAGCTTCTAATTTGAAACTGGTGTCAGTCCTGAGGAACGGCTGGTATAATCACATTTGTAACTGATACCCTCTCAACTCCACAAACATTCACAGTGCGCCTGTTATGAGTAATGCGAAATTAACAATTCGTGGTCAGGACACGAGACACCAACTGAATCAAGTGGCTTTCAGTAACGGGATCAGCTCCGTCTGTCTGCCAGAGCAGAACATCCGACTGCCTCGTTCAAAGCCAAATGACTGTGTGCTTATGTTACAATAGGCATCGTGTATTTATTTTGAAGACAAACTTTTGTAACTAGGTGTAAAGTGAGGACCTAAGAACTAACTCCTAGTCAACATCATTCCTTTTAAAATTTCTCTCACTCGAGCCCAGCCCTTTAGACACTCGTGATTTTTAAATTGGAGTTTGAGACTTAACAAATCACATACTATATCTCAAATTTTCTGAATAGCTGAAAGGAAGGCGCTGTGTAAATCTTCTCTCTCAGACACATAAATTACCAGCTGCATGAATACTGCCATTAAGACATGCAGACAAGTGCAAGGGGTGGGGACAGGGCAGGATGCCCGAAAGAGGTGGAGTCACAGAGAAAACAAGACATTTGCTCACTGAGTAATTTATCCTTAATCTGCCTTCACTGTAGCTAAGCAAGAATGAACACCACGAGGTAGCCTGTCGGGCTCCCTCACTTGTCTAGCATCAGGGCTTTTTTTTTTTTTTCTGCAAACTGGGCCTTTTCTTCCTGTTTCTGTGTTGCTTCACCTGTATTTTTTTATTAGGAAAATTGTAGTATGTGAAACTAAAATATGAATTGAAATGAGGTTCAAGTACAAATTTAGGCTAAACTGCATTTCTGATTTGAAGACAGCACAAAAAAATTCTGAATTTCTTCCACATATACTTCAGCCCAAATTGACAGAAATCCTGACTGTTCAGTTCCTCTCCTGATGAAAGTGCTGCCAAGTTTGGCACGTATATTAGAAAATAATTTCTTTCCACAGACTTGCAGAGTTAAAGAAGGACCAGAAAATGGACCCATTGGAATTGCTACAGTGGAATTCAGTTAGCACACTAGATAACCTCAGATACAAAACCCAGTTAGCTATTGGAGCCTGCTGAGCGGTTTAGTCCATTTTCACATATACAATCCACTTGCAATACTAGCCTGTTGTAGTACTGCTCTGTGGTAGAATAATACCACTTATTCACCTTTTCTATGTCCCACAGAGCGTCAGTAACGCAGCCAAGGCCAGGCAGAGCATTACAGCTGTGTGCTAAGCACGGACATCCTTTGCCCTCTGGCCCAACACTGACACACCACACTTCCTATGCTGCTGAGCTCAGGTTTCTAGCCATGAACACCACCTAGTTCACGGAAGACAGGTACAACTGCAAACAGTCATTTTGGGAGAATGTCAGCCCTAATCCCACTGGCAAGATCAGCTTGTAAAGCTCACATTAACTTTGGGGGCATCAGAAATCCATAGAAGCGCTTTGCTTTGCTGCTCCTGAATCTCAAGAGCTCATCCTGGGCACCTTTAAAACTCACTAGAAATAGCCCATCATACCTACAGAAAGCAAATGTCCAGCTCTGATCTTAGCAATCCTTTTGTACCACCCAAAAACTCTTCTCTGAGCATCAGCTTTGCACAGGGGCTTCAAACTGTGCACACTGCCATTGATGTAGTCACCTCTAGACGTGCAATACAACAGCTCACTTTAAATCTGGCAGCACAATTGTTCGGTGTTTGGACAGGGTACGTAAAACCTTGATAAAAATGACATCCATTCAGAGCTTTTCTAGAACCCAGTGAAAGATGTTTTTGTTTCCTTCCTACTTACACAGTTATAATTCAACATATGGTTTAAATAGAGAGCCTACCTCTGTGGAACAAAGCCCAGCACAACAGCACATGGTCCTGCTGCTTCAAGTCAGCAGAGGAGTGTGGCTGCTGGGCAACGCACACCAACCGTCTCACTAAGGTCGCAGCGAGTTAGGCAGAGGAGAGCCTTGAGCTGGGTTGCTGGAGGCAGGACTTGCTGACCTGTTGGATTCTTCTGAAGCTCTGTTCTTCTATAGTGCTTCTCTGTCAACAGATAAATCGGATATATTTTCGGTTATCAACTGTAAGTGTGCACTATCTTTTGATTTCCTAGTCCATGCACATATACATCTTCTACAGTGTTCATTAGGGTAGCACTAAGCTATGGCACAAGACTAGAGTTGCATAACTTGAAATTATTGCTAAAAATGGGTCTGTACTCACAGAGCTACCCGCAGAGTCCAGCAGATGAGCTACCCCAGGAGCCTGGGAGCCCTCCCAGCCCCTTGCACTCCTGAGGCTAAAGGAATACTGGCACCACTTACCTCAGCCCCATCACCTGGAAAGATGACATTGAATGTGTTGCACTGACCGTTAGGAAGTGCTGAGGACAGGTAGCTGTGTGGCCTGCGGTACATGCAGTTTAGGATGAGGATTACTTCTTTTTTTTTTTTCAAACCAGGCCAAATTTCTGTAGAATAACTTCTGAATGCTTTTCACAGTGACCAGAAAACCAAGCAGAAAGAAAAAAAATCTAGGATCCCTTCTGAAAGGTAGAAAGTAGAAGAACGGGACAAAAGCCTTTGTTGAGCTGTTCAGAGTAGACTCTGATCTTGAGACTATTCCCCATACACAGAAAGGAGTAACAGAGCACATCTGTTTTCATGACATAGCTGATGGTATTTTGAGCACTCAGGTCCTGCACTTCCCCTTGACCTCGCATCGCCACTTTCTGTTAATGCAATTACTTTTGGGGCATCCTCGGTTCCCATCAGCTCTAATTTTGAAGTTAAACAAAATTAGTCCTTTTAGGGCAATTGTGGAATGGCCAGAAATGCACAACGGAGCATTTCAAAGCAAGAGAGATGTAGAAGGGAAAATGAGCTGCCTTAATTCTGTTCATCTCCATTACATTGGGGTAGGTAGAAACAAGGAAGTTTGCACTAAAAAAAAAAAAAAAAAAAAAAAAAAAAAAGCAAGGCATTTGGGTTTGCCTTCATGTCATTCTGCACAGCGAGCAACATCACCCCTAGGCTCATGACGTGGGAGATAACTGTGCCCAAGTCTTTCCCCTGACCAGCTTGAATCAAGTGTTTAAATACGACCAGTCCTTACCTCACCCAGCTGCTGCAACTGCTGCCTTATGGGCATTTGCTCCCTGACATACTGCATTTTGAATTAGGTCTACAAAATGGATTGGCACTAACAGGATATACTGAGACCACGAAGCAATGATTAGGAAACTAGTCTGCAAAGCGGGTTCAAATCCTTGCCGTGCTTGATTCCCTCCCAGGCTCAGTGACTATCATTTCACAACTCACTGCCCTTTGCTGACAACAGGGCTCCCACAAGCAAGTGCCCTAATCACTGAAGAATTCTTTCTTTTTCTGTATACAGAAAAATATATATATCCCTGTTTGGGAAACTTTACCCTCAAAATTAATACATTTCCAAGGTGAGTTTAAGTTTTGGTGACTCAGTGTTTTCTTAAAAAAAAAAAAATGTTTCAGTCAAAAATCTGTAATCAACTTGAACTGAAATGGCAGTTTCCCCTGCCCTTGGCTGCGTGACAACGTGTGCGCAGCCCCAGGGAAAGCTCCAACACGGACGCAGTGACCCAGTGAAAATCCTGGAAGCAGGAAGACAGCATTAAAGACATCTATTAAGTAGCGGTTACGTGTTCTGCTGAGGTGAATTACAAAACTCCCTAGAAGTATTTGCAATGTGATGGCTTAGGAAAGCCATCTGGGAATTGTACCTCAGACACGAGATGTTATGCCAGCAACAAAATTAGTGGCTGTCTCTTACCCCTGGAGCCTGCCTTCTCCTCTCAAATCCCCAGGAACCAGAGGTGCAGAAGTGGAGGGGGATGCCCGTGGTGCACAGCCTTTCCCGTTTCCTCTCATTGGTACAAGTCTGTGGAATGACGACATGGATTTATTTGAAGGAGACATTGGGGAAGCAGACCTGGACCCATGTGACAGAGCTGGAGGCATCTCTCTGTAATTAATGAGAAGTTAAACAAGTGGTTATTTATGTTGCACATGTCTAATGAATAGGAATTAGTCATATCTCTGATTCTTGGGCGGTTATTTATGCTGCTGATCTGATATTTTAAAGGAAACTGCACTGACTGTTCTCTAGGCCAAAGAGGGATGGGTGGCTAAAACAAGAACTGACTTGTGCCTTTGACTAAACATTAGGAAACTAGTTTCCAAGTTTGGAAGTGTCTGGATGTATTTTTCCATTTTTTTTTTTCTTTCATTGAGTTTTCCTGACTTCAGTCGGGAGGTGAAATGCCAGAAATACCCAGAGACAACCTATCAAACCAGACGGCTTCCCCACAGGCATTGCAGCCCGATGGGTGTTCTTCCAAACCACCCCTGAACTCTGAACCTTCAAATCATTTACAGATCTCTTCCACTCAGAGACAAAACCACATCCCTGCATGACTTTTGAAAGCAAGAGTGTGGTGGGGAGCCTGGCCCAGCAGCGCTCCTGTGCCTAGCCCAGCTGCTCTGTGAGCGCGGCTGGAGTGCATGTAAAGGCTGATGTGGTCCCAGTTACCTTCCGGAGCTGGGAACAGAGGAGCTGTGGATGCAGTTACTGCATCAGATTCTGCTTGTGCTGGACGCTGTTGTCTGTGGGGCTAAGCACAAGCTGGGCACCCTTTAGCTCTGTAATTACCCAAAGTAAACCTTCACCTGTTCTGCTCGGACTGGAGCCTGAACAGAACTCAACAAGCCGAAGGCAACTGGGAGACCCTAAATTTCCAATTACAAGCACCATCTGGTCTGATAGTATTTTTTGTAAGAAACTAAAGCCCTCTGTCCCTGGTGATAAGCTGGTTTTTATTACAAAATACAACAGTTGTATTGTACATGACTGTTCTGTACAACACAATTTACAGAGATGCTCTGGTGACTGCTGTCATTGACAGGGTGCCCTTTACGATGGTACTTGTATCTTGTCAAAATTTTCATTATTCTAAGGGAGAAGAAAAAGAAATATTTCCATGTTTGAAAATTCCTGTTAGGTAATTATTATTGAAGTGTGTGAATCATGTGACATGATTGCATGTCAAAACATTTTTATTGTTAGCTGGTGGAAATTCCATTGACTGACAGCAGCAGTTTAACAACTGAGATGCAGTGTAGTTTGTCATTTTACTTGGCTTTCCGCAGATCAGCTCTGTATTTTAGGAGACTATCATTTTCAAGTTATAAAGCCTGTCTTTAGAAATGCATACTCCCTTCCTCCCACTTTCAGTATCTTTATCAAGTTGGTACAATACAACTGAGTAATAAAAGAGATTTAAAAATAATGCTTTAATTTTGTCTTGCTATATAGTGTCAGAGTATCACGGCCTCTTAATAACAGAACCAGTGTGACTACAGGAAATAAAATGAAAACGAGCAACAGTTGGGGGGGAGGAGGTATAACTTAGGACCCATTTCTGGTTTTCTAATTATACAGTTAATCAAGATACTCCAAACAGGACCTGCTGGAAAGCAAATGCAGTTTTACATCAACCAGAAATATCAAAGGGAACACCAGCCGACAGAAGAGAGGCAACATC
>NW_010142251.1:0-32475 GCF_000699245.1 Pterocles gutturalis | reverse complement strand
TTCCAATCTCTAACATTCTGTGATTCCATCCTTCCCCCTCCTGGGAGTCTGGATGCCCAGGGCCAGCTTGGAAAGAGCAGAGCTGGTGGCCTTGGAGAAAGCTGTCATGAAGACAGCCAGAAGCCTCAGCAAAGGCCATCCCTTCTCCCCCTGGGAGCTGCTTTTGAACAGAGGCTGTCCCACTCGGATCTGCCCCAGCTGTATACGTGCACAGCCACAGCCCCACTGATCTGGGCCTGCGCTGCCATCCAAACCTGGCCTCAGCCCAGTCCCTTGGAGCAGCCTGATGCCTGGGGTTAAGGGCTGCCCCCCAATGCCCCTGGGCCCCTCCTGGTCCCCAGTCTCGCAACTTCACCAACACAGAAACTGTATTATGTTCTCAGAGTTGATTATAACCTTTCCAAAAGATGACTGACAATATTTAATTTAATAAGGGAATATACAGGTGGTATAAGTGCTCTATAAAAATGAACAAAGTAAAAGGCATTGGGGAGTTAATACTCTTCCTTGTAATACAAATTAACCAGTAAAATTAAAAGGCAGAAAATTTTCTGCCAACAAAAGGATTTTATGTTTAATTTACACAGAATGTAATTAGCGTCTCCAATTGACTGCTGTAACCAGTGATGGCTTGGGTCAAACAAAGGAAGAAGCATTTACCATGGGCATTTCTGTCCAACATAAGGGTTTCTGTACTCTTCTGAAGGGCACTACTGTCACTCTCTGAGCTCGTAGCCTTTATGGCAATTTCAGTGCTCCTGTTTTAAGTATCTCCCAGTGGTGCATGATTTTAAAATCATGTACTTAAACTCCACAATAAGCAAAGCCTCAAGACATATTTCAAAAAATCTCTTTTCCAGGATCCCAAACCTGCTCATTACAATACAACCTTAGTTAAAGTAGTAGTAGTGTCCCTAAAGCAGCTGGGAAGAGCTCAGGAAGACTCCCCTTTGTCACCTTCATGCCCTCTGTGCAAGGGAAGTCACCGTCTTAAACCAGCCCTTCTCTAAAGACTTTGGCATATGTGATCCAATGGGAGAAGCTGCAGGCTGAAAAGAGAGGAAATGGTGAAGCTAATTGCACTACAATCAATTCTTTGCCAGATCAGAGTCACAAAGGACTTTCACACCGCAGATACTTAAGTGAGAGCAATTTCTGAGCAAAACTTCATTTGTGACAGCAGCAGGAAACTGTAGCTCAGGGACTGGCAATTAGCTTCCTAAAATCCTCATTTTTTTCAATTTAACCTGAACAGCATCTGAGCAGAGGAGTGAATTTGTATATTAATTATCAAACTTGATTTCTTTCAGGGAAATTTTAAATACAGAATGTCATTAATGACGCAAACAAACAACATATATTATTCTTCTATTAGCAGCAATGCAGGGACTCTTACACATACCCATGTGTCCACAGGTATCTAGATTCTCCAGCCATCACCAATAAACTGCATCGGGGCAGCATAATTCCCACTGTACGGCCATCAGGGTGTTTGAAATCCATCACAATCTAAAAAGAAACAAAACCAGACGCCACAAATAAGCATAACTTACAGACCTTCATATACACGCCAGGCATTCTTAAGTCCTAGCTTTGTTTCCCTCTTCAATGTGTTCATCAGAATATTGCCACGAAACAGCTACGTATTTCCCAGTGATGCAAAAGCCTCTTGGCCTCTGTCCTTTAGCTATCTCCATTTCAGCACTGTCTCCAAAAATCTGAGGCAGTCACAAATATATGTGTATATACAGATAATTAAAATACTGAATACATTTTTTTTTTCTTTTAATAGTAATAGCTTTCTTTGTGAGAACACGGTAGCATCATTTAATCTCTGTGTGTACCTGTGAGGTAGGAAAGGATTACTACCTCTCAACTGAAGGCAATTGCATAAGAGGAGGAGATGGTTCATTTGCTGTAACTCAAGAATCTGAGAGTCAGGGACCTGGGCTAAGGCAGTCATCTACTGGGTTTTTTTGTGATGTCTATGCAGAGAGAGACAAGTATCTCCACAGAGTGATTCATCTAGTCTAAAATTTAGAGCTTAGTGATGCAGAATGACCCTGTGCCCTCTGGAAATTCCTATCCATTCACAGCAGATCAAGCTGAGATAATTAACTCTGACTAGATACATAACATTTAGATAATCAGTATTAGGTGAGAGAAATAATTTCCAACCTGCCCACATTCTTGGAGGTTTGCAGCACAACAAGCACATGCAGTCCATCCCAAGATCATGACTAACTTGCCAACTACCAGGCCATCCTTTTATTATTTGCCACCTGGCTTCTGGCCATGGCAATACATTGAGGTAATGCTTTCAGCTTTATTCCCATTTCACAGCCCAGATGGCAGCGCTACATTTTGCTTCTGCCTGGGCTAAGAATGTTATCCTTTTACATTTCCCAAATGAGAGAAACTCTTGCTAGGGAAAATAAGGAGCAGGTCATTTAAGCAAGCCAAACAAGTTACAGAAGACTTAACAAAAAGTATGCCAGATAGAAACAAATTAAGCAGTTCTGCTTCTGCATACAGATGTGTTTAACAAAGAGAAAACAGGGGTACCATGATCAGTCATTCAGCACAAAAAAAAGCAAAACAGAGACTGAAAAAGCAAGACTTTTAAACACGGCAAATTGCCACTTACAACATTTACTATTTAATGTAGTGCACACTGGAGCAAACTACAACGGCATTTACATTTTTAGGAATTTTTTTTTTATTTTTTTATTTATGCTGTAGTACCACCCATATAGGGTGACACAGCTTCTTCTGTTGAGCTATCTAAATTTAAGGCAAGAAATTACAAGGGTGACAAACAGTGGGGCTGAAAGGGGAAGAGAGATATGGTGGAACACAACCAAAGCCTACCTATAAGCACTGATTAATGGTTATGAAACACTTAAATAGCTACACAAACAGATGAAAGGCAGCCACTTGCTAATATACTCCTTCCCTTCCACTTAGCAATTTCTTCTAGGTATCCTCAAAGAATCATGGAGGGAAGAAGGAGAAAACACAGTGGCTTCATAGATCTGATGGGGTGGCTGTCCCATAAAGCACGAATAGGCGCAAGTCTCTGTAAAAAGACGTAGCTATCTTGCAACACAAAAAAACCAGGGGATGACTAAACAGGACCAGCAAGTAAGGAAAGGAAAAGCATGAAAAGATATGAAGTGAGGATCGAAGTGGTTGGATGAAAAGGATTAGATTATACTTCTGTCTCACTTTTGCCTCTCTAGCTCACTGCTGTTGAGGGACAGGTGTGAGGGGACAAGATAGACTGGGTTCTTCAGAAGTAAACTGAACATGAGACTGTCCAGATTCCTTCCTGGAGGCTCAGTCACCCCACTGTCCCTCTTTCTCTTATCAGGAGCATCTACAAAGCCCTGTTCTTGCAGATGATGTTCAAGAACTGCACTTTCTCGAAGAGTCAATGATTGCCAGCTCTATGGGGTCTACCTACATTTCCAGTTCCCATCTCCATCCAGGACCTGAAAGAGGACCTTGTTCGCTTTCACTTTTCTGCATGCCAGGCTAGAGGACTCTATATGAAGCAGCGGGAAACAGTTCCTACAGCTCCCTGCCTTCTCCACTGTTTTACCTCATGCATCTTCAGTTCCTTTGCCCTCACCTGCATGGTGCCCCAAAGGCTCTTAGCAGAAGATGCTCCTCAAACCCCGTCCTGTTAATTGTGGATCCAAAACAACAGAGGTTCAGAGTGTTCTATAATAGAGAACACATTGGGAATTAGAGGCCACAAAACTACCCCTGGTAGCTGGATTTTCAGACAGAAGTGGCAGGAAAATAACAGTAAGAGTAGAGCATGTCTTCCTGGATGAAGTTCAGCTAAGCTAAGCCAACAAGAAATACATGAAACAAATTTCTGATGGTGAAGAATTTGAGGCTGAAAAGCAGGAGATCACCTACTGTATGTAACAGCTGGCAATTCTAGTTCTCACCAACACAGGATCCCTGCTCCCTGCTTTTCCATGGAGGAAAAGCTTCTGTATTATCATCTCACATTGTGTGGCCGCTCCCCTTCTAAATGAGTTTCATCCTTACGACAAGTGGTGGTGATTTGGGGAGGCAAATATAAATAAAGGATTAATTTACTTGCACCTGGGCAATGACATTAAGCAAGCTGCAGTAATTGGAAGGGTCAAAAATCCAAATCCAAAACTGACTTTTGCTTATAAAGCAGAGAGAGATCCTTAGGTAGAATGTATTGCACTTTTCCTATAAACAACAAATTTGACATTGCAAATCAGAGAATCAAATTTAAGGAACCCACTGCAGGCATCTGAAGAAAATTAGTGTAATTCCTACGCTTAATTCTTTTCCCTAGAATAACTGCACCTGAACACTTAAAAAAACCAAGCAACAATGTTTCTTCTATTCTTTGTCTAGAGTACAGTAAAGAACGTTTAACCCAGAAGGGTTTTTGAAGAACTCTGTTGTTGTCTCTGAAAAGCCTATTACAGACTGAAGTAGATAACATTCCCACACTCTTATATGTGTCTTTATCCTGGCAAAACATTCTAAATTGTCACTGTCACAAACACACATACACAAAAGATTAACGCATTTGGTCCTCTTTTTAATTTACTAAGGACTCAACTCACAATCAATACAGCAACTCTGCCATTGCTGAATCAATCTGCTTCATGACAGCTTTGCTCCACAGGAGCTATTTCCAATTACTATTTTCGGTTTTACCCATTTTCTTTTTTCTCTTAGGCGGCAGAGTCAATAAAGATCAAATTTCCAGCTAGCCCATGGTGCATCATCTAGGGATTACATTCAAAAATAAAAATAGTGGATACTTTGATCTTATACAGCTTTTACCTTCTTTCTTTGTACTATGGAAAAAAGTGTGTCTCTATATATACACAGCAAAAAAAAAAAAAAACTTGAAAGAAACAAACAGCTAATAATATCTACTTGAGGATTTAAATATCTTGTCATGATGCCAGGTTATTTAAGAGAGAGTGCTCATGACGAGGGAGCACATGAAGCAGTAAACAGCTTACAAGGATGGCTAAACATCAAAGCAAAGTGACACCCACATCACAAAGATTGTTCCCGTGGAATAAAATTCAGCAAAATGCAAAACCTAGAAAAGAATCCACCTTCAAAGAAAAAGGGAAGAAAGTATGGGGTTTTTCAACTCCTGAGGGAATGAAAAGCCTGCACCACCTTCCAGCGCAACGGTACTGCTCCTCATGAAAGTGCAGGAGGATGGAGGTGAATCACTGGTCTATCAAACAAGTAAGGATCCAGAGACAAAACAGAAATAATGTAATGGGGCTATAAGGACAATGTCAATAAGGATTTCACAGCTACAGCACGGAATGACAACATTGTTTTTCTAAGCTTTGTCTCTGATGCATTTTGTATTTGCTGTTAATAGACTACCTTAGACGAAACATACTCTAAATGTGGAATGCTTCTCAAGTTTCTGACATTATTTACTGAATTTTCAGAGAGCAAAGACACATTATCAGCCTACACAGCAGTCTCCCACATGTAAAACAGATGAAAGAGAATGTCTACTTCAACAACAAGCTAACAGGTTTAAAGCCCACACATGAAGCTGGACCAACACAATGGGGCTCTATGCAGAGACAAGAACCCGCGGGCTTACACAGGACTGAGGCAAATCAATTGGTAATATAAAGTGCCTTTCACTGCAAAAACCATGCTAAATTCCAAAATCTGGAATTCAGAAAAATGCTGTATTTTAAGGAGAAAGAGAAGAGGATTACCTTCTCCAAACAATCCACATCATGGAAGAGCACAAGAGGACTCTTACACATCCTGACCCTAGGGGTCTCCAGAGGGCTCAATCTGTTCAAGACATAATGCCCAGATGTCACATGAAAGCAGTCCTGCATTCTCAAACACATCTCCTCAGGCTTGCACATAACATATTACTCTATGTTCTGAAAGCAAATAATCCTTATTTACATGTTTAATACTGTACCAAATGTCTACCAAGACACCACTGTACAAGCCCTTACAATACAGACACAGCTGTTCTGTAATGAGTGTAACTTTACATGCAAGCATGACAACACTGCCAGGACTCTAGTGTACGCACAGACATGTACATGGTGCTGAAGCATATCTGTAATTCTTTCAAACATTAAAAACTTGCAAGTTCTCGAGAGATTTTTAATATCTAAGTAGAAAAGGAAACACTTCAGAGTTCAAAAAGAGCATATCACCTTTTTAAATCACTGATCATTTACAACTATCTGTGAAAACACACTATAATTGGCAATTTCCCTGTTACCAAGGTTGCAAATACATGTAGCAGGACTCTCTTCACCCGTAATTTTATTCCCATGCCACCCTACCTGTAAATCTGTTGTCCTGTCATCAACTCTTACAACCTCCAATTGCAAGTTTTCTACAACAGAAGCAGTGTAAGGGACTGTAGGCTCCACATACGAGGGCCTCCACATGACATGAATAATAACTGACATAGGACAGACCAGGCCTTGCCTAAGAAATACTGCCAAACATGGAATAAGAAGCACCTACGATAACAAAAAGAGTCATTTCCAGGAAAGAGGACCTGAAATACTTACATTCAGGGTGGTACACTCATACCATGTACTAGTGTGCCAACACTGTTGTATAACAGTCCAAGTCCATATAGGTTCTGGGTATTTCAAGGCATGGGTAAAACATGCTGCATGTTATCATCCTGTGTAGTGGAAAACTGTCTTCCCTCACCTTCCACAAACATCGGGGTTGTTCATCAGACCTCACTCTCCTCTGCAGGTCTTGGCTTTCTGCTTGCAATGCCGTAGTACAGGAATGCAAGCTAACTATAAGTCATTGGGTGGGAACAGCCATTCCACTCAAGATTAAGACATCTACATTTGGGCACAGATTTGGACATCCTATCAAGGAACTGAAACCTGTGAAACAAGACATGAGATGCCTACTTGAGCGTGAGCTGAATCCCCCCCTAGGCTGGACTAATTCAATCCCTATTGATTACAGAGGAGCTCAGGCACCCAGTGCACACCTACACACCTACTTATAACACCAAAATGTAAGTGGCTTAATCCTGGACTGAATATCGCTGACAACAAATTATTAAATAAGGCACTCAAGTACAGATTAAGCAGATGCCTCAAATCTGATATCTACCTTAACTAAAACTTCTTTCTGAACTATTATCACTACAACTTTCCCCCTACACTGAGAAAGTACTATGGAAATAGTCCAGTGCTGAATGTGTGTAATTCAAAAGGCTGAAATTATGAGCTTACTCAGCCTGAGTTTGAAAAAAAAGTCAACTAGCCCTTCTCACAACTTCAGCTATCAACTGTCCCAGAGACCATTACAGTAACAGAGAATTGCCAGAATATAAAATGTGCAAACTCTGCCTTCCTGAACTAATTCTGGCGCCATACCTCACAAGAGCTGACAAGACACAGTTTTTATTCTATTGCTATAGATGCTACCGAATGGCCTACTTCTTAATCCTCCACATCTTCACCATAAAAAGGAAATCTACTGAGGAACAAAGATGTGGACATGAATTTACAGAAATGGCTTAAAGAAACAACCAAAAGTCCTTTCTTAACAGACAAAAGCATGTAACTCTCTCTCTCAAAAACAAAAGAGAAAAAAAACTGAAAGACATTTTCTTGGTTAATGATGTCTCCTAGGGCCATAAAGTATAATTCAGAACACAGCATGACACAGAAAGTCTTCTTCCAAATAATTTGAAGAAAACTGTTTCATCAGTTCGCACAATTGCTATGTTTCACCCCATGGAAGTATCACACATCTGACATATGCTTTATTTTAAACAGGTAAAACAATCAAAAAGGAAAAATACGTATCCAAGACTTCAAAACGTACTCCAACACTTCTGATTTTCATCACAAGCAATGTCATCTCTTTCTTCTCTCATTCCCTTCATCTGCTTCATTAGCCCAATGAGAGTCTGCACATAGCACAGCCAAAAGTTATACAAAAGGGCTCTACCAGTGCATCAGCATCTGGCCCTGAATTTACAATGGCTTACATGAACGCACACTGCAGAGATGTATGCAGTAAAGGAGGAGGAGGAGAACACCGCACAAGGAACTGTGATGTGTCCAGTTTTCACTGCTTTCAGCTGCACCATCAACCTTTGTTCCTTCCAACCATTCTTCTGCTGCCCCAGCAAACAGACCAGAGCTTCACCTGCATCGTCCCTGCACTGCCCCAAAATGCTGCCTGCCTACTTTCTTCTCTGCTAAGAGCACACCTCTCCTCCTGCCTTGAATCAGAATCTTTCTGTCAAATGTATCAGCATCACACGTTTGACAGCTCTGGCTCCAGAGCGCTTTTAACCACTCTAAATTGCCAGTTCCTCAATGAAAATTTCCAGAGTCAACTCTACTGAAACAAGAGCTCTGTGGAGAAACTCCTCCTGAAACACTCAGTATAGCTGGAAAGAACAACAGAAACAACATTGTAGTATGCAAAATGCTCAGATTTGTAAAGACAGTATAAATGCACACAGACTTCAAACCCCATCCATTTGCTACACTTACTGGTATTATAAAAGTCCAGTTCAAAGCCAAGAAATACAATACACCACAGCAGGAGCTTAACAAGTTAAGCTCATTTCTTTGCTTATAGAGTACTTGTGATTATTGTTATTGACTGACTACTTGTCATTTCTACATGAAATTTGCCACAGTCTTAAAAGAAGCTCCTATGACAATAGAGATGACATCACTGGCTAATGAAATTGTATTTCTTTATTGAATTCCAGAACTGAAGTGCAGCTGAAATGCAACAGCTAAAGATAATGACTTTTTAATGGCCCAGAGTTCAGCCTGTTTGCTGTTAATTTGTGGCAGACACCAGGATTCCATTTCATGCGTCAAGTACTGATCTTCTAAAAATAACATAAGGAATAGAAATAAATTCCACTAAACTTCTCACAGAAATTAAAAATTATTGAAAAAAAATAAGACATTAGTAACTAGTGAAACAACAATATAGAGGTTTCTACAAAAAAACTGAACTGTATTTCAAGAATGACAATCCAAAACCTGACTCAAAAATAATTTCAGCTGTAAAATTTTAATTGAAATGCAAATTTAAATGCTCTGTTAGTTTTCTTCTATTACAATTATTACATTTTTCACAGGAATAAGTAGCAACTTCATATTTAAACAGAATTCATCTCACCACCACTGCAAAATAGTTCATGTATCATAGTGAAGGGTACGTGGGAAGAATGAAGTAGAACAAGGCGGGGGGGGGGTAGTTTAACAAGAGCAATATCTTGCATCATAATCTGATTTTTTTTGCCAAGATTTTTATCTATCTACATACTTCCTACCACCTGAAAGTCAGTTAGAAATCTCTAGCAATAGCTACACAATAGCAAGACACTTTTTAAAGAGTAGGTTTGCTTCCACTGAAAAGCTCAGTATCTGTATTTGTGTGTCACAGTAAAGCCGTAACAGCCAGACGTCTGAGGATTAGAAATGAAATTACACTGCCTCAGCATACAAAATAAGCACACCACAGAAACAGCAAATAGCCTGGAGACAACAGGTTCTGTTAAAATACAATCAAGCTGGTGAAGGAATTATGCAGAAGTTTTCCTTCACTACTTAGTAGCTATGACCAGAGTCAGAAAATCATAAGCCCTACTGCAGACTTCAAACATTTTAGAAAGTGCTTCACTCATAGTAGGATTTTGCTGCCATTGTGAGAAAACGAACTGGAACTGTATGACATTTTTCATAGCATCTCTCTGGATTCTTCCACATGATACTGAGTAGATTTCATTTTCAAATTCTTCTTAATTGTAATTTCTTTTGTTTGTCTTTCCACATTCACCTCAGATGCAAAGCAGATGCAACTGCCCAGAGGAGTTAAGACAATGAAAACATTCTTCCCATGTCCCTTTCTCAACACCAACAACTCAAAGAAAACACAGGATGCTAAAAAGACCAACCAACTGACTGGGAAGAAAGCAAGGTTGTATGAACCAGGAGGAGCCTCAGCTCTGCCGTCCCTTTCAGCAGCCAAAATAATGGACCACATGCAAGAAACATAAAACTGATACACAGAACAGAGCAAGGCAACATCCCACTCTGGCAGAGCCAGGAGAAATATCTCAGCAAGTCACAGCATATTCTGCAGATCAGAGATTCCACAGCAATCAACCTACAGGTTGCCTTTCCTTCCTTTCTCAGCACTTAAGTAGGATTCTAGACAATTTAGGGATTATTAGGCCTGGCTTGGTGGGGAACAGCATTATGAAAAGGGACAGTAGATTACAAGTTTCTTTCTTCTGTGGAGAGGAAGGAAAGATGGTATGAATCCAACAAAAGGGAGACAGGTGACAAAGCTCTGCAGAGCTCTTTGCCCAGTACTAGCCCACTGGTAGTAAATGCCAGACCTTGGAGACTCACCACGGCAACAAGTCACACAACGAGGCACCTGGAAACTAATGTCTCACCAAGATGAAAGGAGAGGGAAAAAAATAATATTTTTACATACAAAACTTTAAAATACAGACTCTGTCATAGCTTAGCTTTGATTTTGTTCCTTCCAAGTAGCTAAGGAGGTAGCAGAGAAGTAAGATCTCCATGCTATTGTCTTGTTTCTCAACAAATTGCTGCCACACAGCTTCTAGAGAAATAATGTGAGGATCATTGTTCTGGAGGCAATTCTGTCTGAATGCTCTTCTTGTAGCATCTCGGTATGAATCAAAATTGGTTAGCAGATTCCTACTGCACCTGAGAAACAAATGCTTGTCTGCATTAGCTGCATATGGTACGTGTCTTGCTGTTGTTACCTTTGGCTAAAACAGTAGTTAGCCTATAAACAACCGAGGCTGTGGAAGAAGGTGATTACGTACTGCAAGACAGGTTCCCTCTGAACAATTTATATGAAAGCTGGGCTTTCAAGATCCTTACAAAGGTTAAAAAAACTGATCAGGTGAAAACATTAGCAAGACACATTTATATCTGTGAATAGAATCCTGGATGAAAAATTGGAAGAGATATCCAGCACAGAAAAAAAACATTCAGAACAGTATGTTTACTGAATATTTACCTTTCCCAAGACAGACATAAGACTACTATAAATATTCCCGTGAAGGGCCACAGGCTTTGTTGCTTATCTCAGATGGCACGGTTCCACACTCAATTACATCAACAGAAAGTTCTCCCTTGATTTTGATTGGTCTTGTATCTGATCCAAGCTCAATTATAGTACATTATGGTATGACACGCACAGAAACACGCACAGGACCTACTTACACACAGTGACTGCAAACAGGAGAGACATTTATGAAGCCTGATGCATTTAATTTGTGGTGTTCAGGACACCCTTCACATGGAGAAGGTCTTCAGTAGTTTTCAAAGATTAAATATCACCTTGAAGGGAATAAATCAACTAAATTTGGTATACAATTATAAATATAGTCCCTTTGGGTTTCTAGCTAAATGATACAGAAACCACTGCAAAATGCTATTCTTCAAGAATAGACAAAATCCATGACTCTAACAAGGCTACAGCTCAAGAAACCTGTCTTACAGATCTGAAAAGCACACTATTGAGCTTCAGGAATCCCACCAGACTCACTTGAACAAACTTCTGAGCTCAGCATTAGGTTGTAGTCACAAAAATTAATGTTCTCCATTTGGGTCAAGAGACATTTTGGTTCTGCCAATCCAATATCTTTTTAAATATCAATCATTATTACTGTTTCACCTACTACAGTCTTGCTGATAGCGTGGACACAGGAAAAACTTCAGTACAGCCACCACCAGGGTAATTCCTTAAATAGGTAAAATGTTTTCTGCCTTCCCTTAAAATAAAAATAAAGCAATGTAAATGTAAACAGTAAATTAAACTGAATCAGCAACTAACCAAGATAACCAAAATAAGAGAAGGACCACAAAGTCAACACAGCTATATCTGGTGCTTGCCTACCTTGTTGGAGCTCATACAAGACATGAAACAGGTGCTAACTGTATAAGCCTGGGTACAATCCAGACTTTCTAAAGGCTCTGATAAAAGTCTCTCAAGCAGCTATTACAGAAGCAGCTGCTGCTATAGTAGCTACAGGTTCCTCTTTGTTAACAAAGACAGATTAGAAATAAATCAACAGATAAGAAGTGAAAGTGCAGGAAAAAATTGTCAATTATCAGCCTGAGAGATAAGCAACAGCAGGGTACCTCATTCTATCAGTTCTAGGACAACCATCGGTCATCCATATTTCAAAAGGCTTGGTGGAGTTTGGTTTTTTTGTAACATTACTCTGCTTACAAGGCTTAAGAGAGTCACAGCTTTCCTTATAGATCAAGGCATTTAATATCTGCAGGCTAAGACACGAAGAATACCCATTCAGATGAACAGAAGTTAGGCAGAGGTCAAGGATGACCCACAGATGGCATCACTATTTAATCTTAAGCCACAATCTCACTCAAAACCCTGAAGCTTCCCTTTTGCAGAAACTAGGTCAGGGACCTAGCCAGCGCATCACAGCTGTTCTCAGTGTTTATACAAGTCTTCTGCTAGGCCAAGGCACAGGGATACAAAGGAGTAAGGTGCTTAAGACAGAAAAGCAGAAGCTAAGGAGAATGACAAGCCTGGGGCTTTCACATCGGGACTGGACATTAGGAAAAAGGGACAGAACACAAATCATAGTATGGTGCCAACACAACACACCTTTCAGGAAAGCTATGACTGCATTCACCCTCTGGCACAGGGCAGCGAGTGTTGCACAGCAGCTTGGACAGAACAAGGCAGAGCTGATGAAGAGGGACTGCAGGGTGTCACTAGCTGTTTACTGGGGGTAAGATCTGCAGCCAAAAAGAGAAAATTATTTTATGGGTTGGATACGCTCATAGCACTACTTAGCTCATTATAGAAAAGCTACCTCTGTATTTCTAAAATTCTAATGAATCAAGGCTTAAATAACAGCATGTAAAATGGCAAATTAGGAACAGTGGAAAAACAAAAAATCTCAATATTGATCAAGCTCCTGCTGCAAGTCTGCAAAACAAAATTTGACACAGGCTTTAACTAGGATTTTTTGAGACAGCTGCAAACTTGGCCAGGCTCCCAAGATGAAATACTGTAAAATTACGTATCTTTAGAGACACCAAATGGAGGCACTGAAAATAACAGGTACCTAACTCAAATAAATATAGAAAGTTCTCAACAGAAAGGACTGTTCCCTGTTTTGCAGTACTGTGTTCAAATTCATGGACACAGGACATACGGTTTGCCATTAAGCTTTGCAAAAATCACTCCAAACTAATTTTACCCCATTGCCTTTCTTCTACTATGACAACTTCTGAATTAAAAGAAAGTTATATTCAACAACATAACATTGAAACTGATATTCATTAATATTTTCAGTTGATCAGCTCCTGTAAAGGGTGAACGTGGTGATCTATGAAATGCCATTACAAGCCCACAGGACATTCTGGAAGTCTCACTTTATTTTGCAGTTTCCCAGGTGATGCCAAAGAAATGGGTCAAAATGGACAGAGGTCACTAGCCTGAGACCCTCACTTTTCCTGGAGTATTATGGGACACATCACATGTCTCACTGCTCTGCCCTCAAACTATTTAGTGGTTTTTATAAGCTAGGCAGAAGAACAAAGCAATAGTGAGATTTTTCTTCTTCATATCAAGTTTAATCTGTCTCATAAACTCTCCAAAACACAACATTTTGCACCAACTAGAACAAAATTGAGCCACTTGGTTTCTCTGTGCCTCTTGACAAAGCTGTTCCATGTGACCAAGATAGGAAAAAGAATCTCACACCTACATTTCTGCCTCATTTCACACAAGAACCTGGATTGCTGTAGGTTATCTGATACAAGACAAATGCAGTGCTGTGAAGAATCATGCTTTTATTTTCTTCTCAAGGTTGTTCACATTTAAAATGAACACATATGCCACATGCCAGTAGCTATTCCTTTTCAACGTAAATCAAGTTTGCAGAAACAAATTAGAGTTGCAATGATTCCTCTAAAAAAAAAAAAAGTACAAAGTGCTTTGCTACTGGATAAACTCATTCACCACTGAGGAAAAGACTGATTCTCAATAATGTGATTTAGGCTGCAAGGTATCCCTGAAGATGGCAGTGGTACAAAGTACAGTTGGAGACATGTCACTAGTGGTGTACTCTAGGGGTCAATACTGGGGCTAACACTGTTTAACATCTTCATTAATGACCTGGAGGATGGGGCAGAGTGCACCCTCAGCAAGTTTACAGAAAATAGAAAACTGGGAGGAATGGCTGATACACCAGATGGTTGTGCTGCCATTCAGAGGAACCTGGACAGGCTGGAGAAATGGTGCCAGCAGCAACCTCATGAAGTTCAAAGGGAAGTGCAAAGTCCTGAACCTGGTCAGGAATTATCCCATGCATCACTACACGCTGGGGGGCTCAGGGAGACCCCACTGGCTCAGGGGCCTGATCAGCTAGAAAGCAGCTTTGCCAGAAAGGATCCTGGGGTCCTGGTGGACAAGAAGTTGAACATGAGCCACTAACGTACTCTTGCAGGAAAAACGGCCAACAGCCTCCTGGGTTTTATTAGGAAAAGCACTTCCAGCAGGTCTAGGGAGGTCATCCTTCCTCCCTACTCAGCACTTGTGTACTGGAATACCACGTCCAGTACTGGGACCGGACTGGGCTTCCCACTACAAAAAAGATACGGACTTACTGAAGCAAGGCTAGCACAGGGTCATGAAGATGATTATGGAGTACCTTTATATGAGGAGAATTTGAGAGGAGATGGGACTGACCAGCTTGGAGAAGAGATGTCTCTGGCTCAGGTTAAGACGGCTCTTATCAATGTGTATAAACACCTGATGGGAGGGAACAAAGAAGAGGGAGCCAGACCCTTCCGAGTAGTGTCTACCAACAGGACATGAGACAACAGCCACAATTTAAAACCCATGTGACTCCATCCGAACACAAGAAAACAGGACATTTTTTACTATGATGGAGGTCAAACACCAGAACAGGTTGGCCAGAGAGGTTCTGGAGTCTCCATCTGCAGGCATATTTGAAACACAACTGGACACAGTCTCAGACAACCTGCTTTAGCTGACCCTGCTTGAGCTGGGGCCTTGGACTAGATGACCTCAAGAGGTCCTTTCCAACCTAAACAATTCTGTGGTTCAGTGAAGATGATATAAGAAGTTTGAGAATCTATGCTGATAAATAAGGTACTAAGCTAGGAAGGCACTTGTGTTTAGTCCCCTGCTCTGAGACAGACTTCTTTTTCATAAGCCAAAGCATTAATTTTAGTTACTAGAATCTGCCTAACTCAGATCCTGGAAGGACAAGCATACAAACAATTGAAAGAAAAGCTCTTTCCATTACTTAGTATAAACTACATGAGGCATTCTTTCTCTTCTTCCTCTAAAGTGGCTGGTTAGCCACCTTCTGAAATAGGATACAGACCCAGTTGGACTGCAAGGTTATTTCTTTATGGCACTTCTTATTTAAATGTGTGCATTTACTGTTGAGGAGAATAAAGAAAGGACAAGACATAAGACTTTGTTTATGTATGTTTTCCATTACATTGCAGCCTAATTTATTCAGGTGAAAAAAACCAGTCACACTACCGAGAGAAGAATAGGGAGAAGATGAGACAGATGGCAGAGTTTGCTGCTGTATATGTAACTCCAATTACTTATTACCAGAATGTGTAAGTTTTGTACATGGTAAGCTTTAATGGGAACAGAGTAGTGGGCATCATTCCTAAAACAGCTAACATGCATATTACTGCAACTGATATTTACATTTTAAAATCAGACTAAGAGGTAAGTGCACAAAAACTTATTAAAGAAATCATAAAAGGTTGTAGAAGTACCAGAAAGAAAAGCCATTAAATAATGAAGCGCTTCTTGGGACACTGGCTTGTTCTACTACATGTGTGCTTTGATTGTCTGCACCCGGGAAGTGCATTAATGGCCCATTAGGAAAAGGCACTGGAACTTGGGAGCTATCTAACAGACTGCATCCCATACCTACACCCAAAATATCTAGAAATGGCCCAAGTCTGGCTTTTTCCCTGGTTGAAATATACACATTCCAGGTTTTTAACAGCATCATAATGCTCCAGGCAGTCCATTTTTCAGAAAGGTTTGTATTTCTCAAGTGATTAAAATCACTCTGCTTTTGGCTGTCTCTGACACCATCACAAAGGTGCGTTGCAATATAATCTAGAAATGCACTGCCTATGGTGCCTCATCAATGAATTAACAGAGCATCTGTGGGTCAGGGTCAGCCTTTTAATTGAAATGGAAAGGTTAAGAAAGCCTGGGGCTGCAGACTGAGGCAGAAAATGTGAAATTACAGCACTAATATAGTTTTTATAAAGTAGCAACATGTAGCAACAGGATGAGGGGTAATGGGTTTAAACTGGAAGAGGGCAGATTTAGACTAGATATTATGCCCCATCCCTGGAGGTGTTCAAGGCCAGGCTGGATGAGGCTTTGAGCAACCTGGTCTAGTGGTAGGTGTCCCTGCCCATGGCAGGGGGGTTGGAACTAGATGATCTCTAAGGTCCCTTCCAACCCAAACCATTCTATGATTCATTCTATAAAGTAACTTTTTTTTTTTATTTACAAGATCAACATAGGAACAGCTGTAAATTGGGGTCATCTGGTTTTGCTGTGATGCTCAGAATGCTCAGCATGGATTAGAAAAACTAAACTTAGGATAAATTGCAGAAAAGATCAATCAGAGCCCTTCTCCTAGAGGAACTGCATGAAGGAAATGGACTTTCCCATGTGCTACCTATCACTGAGATGTTGGCACTGTTAAAGACAACACTGCAGTTGAACAGAGAATACACTTTTCGGAGACAAAGCTAAGTGCAGAAGCTACATGAGGAAGTAGCCCCCAGATTGGGAGATTCCAGAACAAAGTACCAAGAATTCCATTGCCACTGTCCATACCACCCTCACAACTAACCCCAGACGTTCCTACTCTAGTGTGGATGCTTTTGTGAATGGTGGACAAATACATCCATAGTCAGGCTGAGAGAACTGGCAACACGGACACCCCATTTCCAAGTGACCAAAAACAAAGATGTGCCACCGCTGCACATGTTAATGGAAAACCTATCCTTCCTCAGACCCATCCCTGGTCCCAGGAGCTCCACATCCACTACACAACTTGCAAGAAGAACAGACAAAGTCTATGCCAGAGTCCAGACTAAAGATTAAAAACATGTCTGTGCTCAGAATATCCAGCTATGTTCCTCTCTCTGCCTAAAGAGTAAGACAAACTGAGAGCAATAACCAAAGCTTTTGTTTTATAACAGGAGACCACTATCAGTAACACAGGTACAAATCAATATCCACACACATCTGTGTCAGCTACACATCACTACCAGAAAAAACAAGTAGCAGATTAGATCATTCTCATACAGCATTCATAGCTTTTCAATGGAAAGATTCAAAAGTCATACCTTCATTACCCACTGTGATAACCTAATGCTTAGCCTTGTTAAGCTTTTAGTTATTCTGTACCATGGGAAAACACAGCAATACATGTAACTCTCCTGTCACAAAAAGCCCAAGACAACAACGAAGGCAGGCCTTGCAGATGTGTAGAATACACTCTCAAGAAATGCACAGGAAGATGGGAAGCCCAAGTAGCAAAGACTTGCTGCAGTAGTCCTTAAGGCCAAGAAGGCAACACTAAATTTGTAAAACATGGATGGGGACAGATGCAGCAGATGAATACAAATAGCATAAAAGTAAAGACACTAATTAGAGCACTGAGACTAGATGATACAGACTGTTTTCAGCCCTGCTGTTGATATGTTGCATGACTTCATGCTAGTCCACTGTTCTTCCATTTCCCTTCCCTTTGTCTACATCACCTGTGTATCTTGGAAGCTCATGAGATCAGAGTCTACCTCTGCCTGCATCACGACTAGCTCAGTAGGGTTCAAACTTTGACTACACCTTCTACAGGTAATACATCTACATTAGCCTACTGTAAATGTACTGAATATAAAAATAATAGGAGGCTTATGCAGACCAGAGGGAACAGGGGATGACACAGGAAAAAACTGAAGTAGAAATATAAACAGGAGTGATACGTTTTAAGATGAATACAAAATGAAGGCCAATGGAGAACTGGATGCTAAGATTTAAAAATAGGGTATCACCAATATCACTGGCAAATCTTCCAGTGACATCTCATTGCAGTTACTTATTTAATTAGCATATCACATTACCTTACATGCTTGACATTAAACTCAGATGAGTGTGAAAAGACACCATGGTAAATCAAATTAACTTGTATTAAACAACATAAAAATGAAACTTCTCAGTAAAGCATCATCAAAACACATACAAACAAGAAGTTTACCTCAGCTCCTAAACTGAGAGAGATTATTTCATCCTCAAAAGCAGAATGTGTATCAATATGAGGAGGAATTCCTGCATGAGAAAAAAACAAAAAAAGTCTGTATACTAACCATAAAGTGGTATCTCTGTTTGCAAGTTTCTATGCATGTCCATACAGAAAAGTGAGATGTACAGTTGAACAAACAAAACTTATAAAGGAGGGCATTGCCTTCCAAAGTAAGACAAGGTCAACTGTCTGATTTACATGCCCAGATTAGATGCACACAGTTAACACAAGTATCCTGTACCATCAGTGGAAATATCTAGAGAACAGTTCAGAGCACACAAAGGCCTCACTCATCCTCTGAAGACTCCAGCTGCTCTCCTTGCTGCAGAGAGCACCTGAAATCACTATGCCCTCTACTTAGGCAGTTTATCACTAACATTTATGCTATGTTACGTGACTTTGGGCTTTAGTTCATCCATGATCATGTACTTCTCCCTCACTCTCTTCACAGAGAATGAGCCACCCTCTGTTGCTAAGCAAATGACTGTGCTAAGGGTCTCAGCTTCAGAATTAGGACCTACTACCATGAACACAGGCACTGTCAGGGTCAAATCCTGCCTCCACTTTGCAGTTCCCAGGAGAACTCCACACACCATTGCTAGGCTAACCCCTGGGTAGTACATCCGTTGGTGTGTGTATGAGTAACCACACATGGTTGAGAACTGTCAAAAGGACAGCAATTTTTTTTTTTTTTTCAGATCTGCTAATAGGAAAGAAACTGTCATTCCCCACAGCTTGTGCCACACATTTTAACACCAAGTGCTGAAACAGCAGTGTGCATGCCAGAGCAAGACTTCACAGCATGGTAGGTAACTGTAGCCAGCAGCGGAGCAAGGCCAGCAGACAACTCAGGAGAACTTCACCTATGCCTTCATTTGACACCACATCAGGCCCAGACAGAGTAACTCCCATGTGATCCAAACAAAAACAGTTATATATGCTTATTAAAAACTCTACCTACATTAATTTCGGACACTACTGAATTTTTAAGCACTACCAGTCAGCCCTATAAAGCATCTTTATTATATGCCAGATTTTACCTCCAGATGTAAACATTCTGAATTCCATTAGTTGCAGTGAAAGCAACACAAGTGTTTTATGAGGCCAACATTTAATCTGATAGAAAATCAGTGAGACCTGAAAACCAAGGCCAGATATCTGCTTGTGTGTGCTCATAACTTTGCCTCAGTATAAAGCACTGAGGATCTGCCTTCAGACATGCGCTGAAGTCAGTCCAATTCACTGTGCAAGAGGGGAACATTGCTCTCTTCAGTCAGCTTCACCCACACAATTCAATCAAGACCACAATGACCTACCTACCTGCTGTTCCTACTCCATATATTCAGCACATAGTAAGAGACAGTCACCCAAGCATTCAAAAGTGGATGGTAACTTTCAAGTATAATTCTACAACTTTAAACATTATTAGGACTCTGAATTTAAAAAGTGCCCTCAAGAAGAAATTCATTTAATGCACCTTAAGGGTAGCCCCTACAGCTTTGACAGCCAAAGTCATCAGTCACTTTTTAAAATCTCAAACGTAATTTCCAGTGACAATCTGGCTCGGAACACAGATACTAAAGGTATTAATCTGTCTGCATTCTTGCTCATTCATATCCTGATAATTTGTACTTAAGAAAGTGTATTTTGCTTTGGGTTAGCTTTAAAAAAAAAAAAAACCAAAAAACCTGCTTCTATTTTTGATAGAAATCTACAATTCTAACTAATCTCCTCTGATGTTGCAGTCAGAAATACATGACTGTATCAATTTAACAGATTGTCAGATATATAAACCAATAGGATCAGCCTTTCAGATCCCTGTTTGGCAAACACTGTACTAGCTGCCAGACATTAACTCTGAAAGAAAAGCTGCTGTCCTTTCTTCCTAAGGACAAATAAGATATCCAGTCTAGAAAGGAAGCCAGATACTTAGCTTTGATGAATGACCTTAGCAAAAAGCACAGCACATGATTTATTCCCTAGAGGTGTGATTAGAAGCAAATGTCTCTTCAGATGTCTCCAGTTTGGGAAAGATTACAGAAACAGAGTAATTCCTTATTCCTCAGACAAGGGAACACTGCTTGTATCATACTTCTGAGTCCATATATCACATATACTAACAGCAAGAACCATTTCCTGGAGACTGTACGCACAGCACAGGGGGCAAGAAGAGTTTGCAGTGAAAAAAATGCACTTGAGCACAAAATCAAATATGACTATTTATTCCTACATCTTTTTATGTTTAGTTTCCATGTTACAGCCTTCGACTCTGAAACACCATCAATTTCCATAATGGTGGTATAAAAAAATGTACTTCTAAACACAAGCTTCCATGTTCAGAAAACAGTATGAAGACATTAGTTTTGATTTAAAGCATCTCTGGTCACTGAGGAAAAACACTAAGCAGGTGCTTAAATCCTGCCCCTACGCCGTGTCACATATAGATGCTGTTCTCTTCAGATTTTCAGTTAAGCTGCACTGGTTCGGCTGGGATAGAGTTAATTTTCTTCACAGTAGCTTATATGGGGCTATCTTTTGGATTTGTGATGAAAACAGTGTTGATAACACAGGGATGTTTTAGTTATTGATGAGCAGTGCTTACATAGAGTCAAGGCATTTTCTGTTTTTCACACCACCAGCAAGAAGGCTGGGTGTGCACAAGAAGTTGGGAGGGGACACAGGTGGGACAGCTGACCCCAACTGACCAAAGGGATATTCCACACCATACGACATTGTGCTCAGCAAGAAAACTAGAGGTGAAGTTACTGGAGACGCCATTGCTTAAGGACTGGCTGGGCATCAGTTGTCTGGTAGTGAGCAACTCTTTGAGGGTTTCGGGGTTTTTTGGTTTCATTTGTTTTTTGGGGGTTTTTTTTGCATCACTAGTTTTTCTTTGGTTTGCTTTTAACTTTCTTTTCTCTGCCCCCCAACTTTAAACTTATGAAACTGTCTTGATCTCAATTCATTTGTTTTCTCACTTTTTTCCTTCCAGTTCTCTCCCCTGTCTCAACGACAGTAAGTGAGCGAGTGGCTGTGTGGTGCTTAGTTGCCTACCAGGGTTAAACCACAATATAAAGAGCTCAAATTTTTTGAAGGACAAATAAACTTACCTTGCCCAGGTTCATACTGATTTACAGTCAGTTGATCAGGTTTATGTTTGATATATCCCTGCTTCAACAACTTTTCCAAGAATAGGTCACAAATTTCAGGAAGACCTAGTTATAGAAACAAAACTTGAAGCAAGATATGATAGCTTTACAGATTTTCATCCTTTCTTTTTACAATAAATACAATAACTGGTCAAAATACACAGAAACAGCTTCAGAGATATGTTAAGTCCATCTTTAATAACAATCACTCTACGTTTGCTGTAACACACACACACACATCAGAATTGTGACCCTGATCTGCAAGTCTGATATATTTATAACATCTCACAATCTGAAAGGCCACTCCTCCAAGGCCCCCACATTCAGAATCAGATCAGGCCTACTCCTCACAAAAGGAAACTGCATATCTCTGCACATAAATAAAAGCATACCAAATCAGAGGCAAAGTTTCCACCAATTACAGTAAAAAAGTTTTAGTCAAGAAGCAAAAGTATTTTACAGAAAGTCAAAAGCCATGCAGAGAGCTCTCAAAAATTTACGCCCTAAAATTCTGTTACTGAATTAGATTAAGTATCACCAAAAAGTCAAACTGGTTTCAAAACAGGAATGAAAGGTACAGTCCTTCACTGAAATCTCTGGGTTGCTATTTTACCTGATGACTTCATTGTAAAATTCTGTTGGAAGTAAAATCCATAAATATGTTAGTAACAGCCCTTTTATGAATCTACTGATTTTTATTTTGTAATTGTTCTCCCCCAATGAACTGTTTATACTTTTCTCACACATAAAATATTCTTGCTGTGAGACTAGAAAACAGCCCAAATATCAATGCTTTTGTGATTATATAACTCACTGTTAAAACTGCAATGTAACCAGAATCCTTCTGTTGGAAGCCACATCGACCCCAATAGACATGCAACACCTTAAACACCTTCAAGTTTTATAGGAATTTAACTCCCCTATTTTACTATTTTTAAATCTAAGACTATAAGATGACTCATTCGCTTTGCTCTGACTCACAGCTCTCAACTCCGAATAAGAGTTATTCAAACCTTTCCAAAACTGCTTTCAGTCCAAAGGAAATCTTATTTTGGTGTACATCCAGCAAGCTTCAAGCTAGTCAAGATAAACATACACAGCAACATACGTCACAACTCTCAGTGAGGCTTAAAGACTTTATATAATGGTTCAAACATCAGTGCAAAATAAGTATGATTTAATAGGGAAGTTCTCACCTCCTGGTAAAGGTTTGTCTTTATCAACATTGTTGTTATCATAGCAAAACTCGTATCCAAAATGTTTAACTCTTCTATGTTTTAAAGTCTTCTGGGCTGTAAAAACACAGACTTTTAAAGATTACACCACATAAAACAGTATAGGCAATTTGCTATGCTTCCCTATTCCATCTGACCTAAACATTCTAATTAACTAATTGAACATTCTTTAATTAACAATTGAAACAACATATGTGACCCTTGTGTTTCATGACACACCCTTTTTCTGCCTTATTACCTTCTGTATTTGCATCAAGCATCCCATTCACTATTGTCTGAAGTCAAACTGAGGGTGGTTTTGTACATGGAAGAAGTAGAGAGCACCAGTCTTCTTGAGCCATGTTTCATACATTTTTATCCTTGGCCTGATCTCTGAAGCTGTACTTGATTAATATCCTATGGATACAGCAGGATCCTCCACTTTCATCAATCACCAAGTAACATGTTAGCTAAGGTCAATACAACCCTTTCTGTTGTTCCAAGGAACAAAATTTATACAGAAACCTTGAAGAGAATTCCAAGAACAATTCATTTATTGAAAGATTTAACTCCACAGAGCTCAAGTGAAAGCACAAAAGCATCCAGAACGTGCGCCCCACTGACTTCTCTTGGATTTAAAAGAAGACACAGCTCTACAGATGGACATCAAATTACAAGGGTAACCTTCACAAAACAGTCTTGAGCTTGGCGTAAGACACCCAAAAAAGACTTCAGCTGTTTCTGGCTGCAGGAACATTGTTCATGTAAATCCATACCAGAATATAAAATCAGACCACTTGCCCTGGGGGTTTATCACTTGCAATGTAAGACCCAATTTCTAAAATACTAAGAACAGATGCACAATGATTTGAAACAATACATTTACCAAGATGTACACTTTTTGTTAACTGAAACTGTAGGAAACAGCAGCATAGAAGTATGGAAAGTCTGCATTTCTATGGTTTTGCCCACCATTTTGAGTATTTTCATCTCTTATCCAGTCAACACTTTCCAACATCTTCCTTTCTTCCTCTGGAGAAATAACTTTTTCAATGACAATTAGGCCTGGAGGCAAGCTTGTAGGAACAGCATTCTGCCAGGAAACTAGGGTGTATGGAAAAAGAGAATATTGTCACTGTTTAGAGAAAACAAAACCATGTTTCCTCTATAGGGACATTTACTATGTATAGGAATACAGTATAGCTGTAGAAATATTTACTTTAATGATAAAATGGAGCGCTCATTTGGGTGGTATTTGGTGAATAAATAATCCCTTTTTGGCATGACAAAACAGGGTAAGGCTCAGATTTTGCGTCATGCAAAGCACTAAGTTTTACTGCACAAGACCAATAAGACTCCACACTATTCAAATGCAAAGCCACTTGTGATTTTCCTGTCCAAATAATGGTAAAAAGAAATTCCCAATCACTTCAGGATTCTACCTGCATTTCATTTTAATTCTCTAGAACTTTGCTGATCTACCAAATCACCAGATTATTCTGTCCAGAAAAGCAATCTGCAATCAAATAAGGAGGAGTATAATGCAATACCTAGGTGAACATGAAATGCTGGTGATGTAGGGACATTGTTTGCTATCCCAATAGCTTAAAAAAACTATTCACTGACAGAATGTAAAGACCAGCACCAGGAACCCTTTCATTAGACACTATAAAAGCCCATAGGAAGAGAGAGTTCTTGTCCTAAATGGTTTATAGTCAGCCATAAAAAAAAAAAAAAAAAAAAGCCTGGAGAGAAGGGAGAAAAAGGGGGAAAAAAAAAAAGCACCACTAGAAATCTTATTATGCCTATTTTCCATCTTGGAGTTGAAATAGAGATCAGAAGACCAAGATCACACAAAAAAATCCAATGAACTGTCCCAAGATCTCCTGGATCCCAATTTAGCTTCTTCATCACAAGACCTTCAAGTGCAGTACTGAATGGTCTGGAAACTACCTAAAGTCCTTTCTCCTTTTGCCTCCAAGTGAAGGAGTTCAAATTAGAGTATCCTATCATGAAATACAAGAAGCAAATATTAATTTATGTCCTGAATCTTAGATTCTGGCTTTGACTCTCTGTGTCTACTCACAAACACCAGTGTCCTTTTAGCCATACTTACAATCTAGGGAGTGCAGGCAAAGGGAAGCAGTATGCAAGAAGCTGGATATATAGGAGAGCAGAAAAACTATACCTTTTTCCACAAAATTAATATATAGAACAATGCTTTGGTCAAAGTCTTCCAGTGTTACTTCTTTTCCATTAAGGGCATCAAAGGCTTTCTTGGCTTCTTCTGTTGTCCCATATTTCACAAATGAATATGGTTTGTTTGGTGGCATTAACAGTGTTTCCACTAATCCATATTCTTCCACTATCCTAAGCAGTTGGTGTCTACTCATCCCATTACCAAGACCACCATTGGCAATAACCAGGCTCTAATTGAAGAGGAATTCAAAAAAAAAAAAAGAAAAATTAGTGATTACTGTTGGTTCATTTAAAACTAGCACTCTACCAAGAGAGAAGCTTTATAAAGAAAAATTAAGCCCATAAGTACTCTTTTATGTATTCCAGACAGGATATTTACATTTCAGTGAGCTTGGTATATGAGGCTAAGGCAACCTTTGTTTGCCCAGCACATATTCTGGCAGAAAGGCCTGCGACCTCTAACAGAGACACCTCCTCAATCAACGCATATAGTTACAAGAGCATTTGAGCTTCCAACTGGTATGTGTGCATCAAGTTACCACTAATGAAAACAAATAAAAAACTCTGGAAACTGTGATTCTTTTTTTTTAAGAAAGGTTTTCTCATCTTTGCCAAGAAGTCTCCCCAAGCATAGAGAGACTGATATTCCCAGTCCCACCTCATGTCCCTCATATCTCAGGCTCACCCAAAAAAGCAGCAGCCTCTAAAAACAGAGCATCTAGTTCTGCTCCACCACTCTTATCTGAAAATTCTCCCTCTTGTTTCTATAAACAAAAGTGATTTATGTCCCATCCTTAGTTAACACAGAATGCTTAATGCACCATGCCTAGTTGCTTAATTCTACACTTTCATAGAGATTTATGTCCAAAATTGTCAAGGAGTATGCAGTTTGTGAGGGCTGTTGCTGGCCTGCCAAATATTAGAAGAAACAACAAAACAGAACATTTCAAAGGACTATTATTCAAGAAATAGCTTTTGAAAATACATCAGCCTTTTCAAAATAAATTAACAAGTTATTTTGACATCTAAATAGCTATATGCCATAACTGGATGTTCAATCTAATCATGGTGGTTAAAAGAAGTTTAAGTCCCTTTTTAAGGCCAAATGAGAATGCAGTCCTGAAGTTTTGATTGGGCTACAGTGACTCCAAACAGCTAGCAACAATTTACTCAGATTGACTCCAGGTAATACCTTTCCAGAAAGCTTTCACACAATCTTTTCCTTAAAGTCTCTAAATGTTCTATGACCTTTTCTGAAGGCAGCTGGTAAAGTGTTCAATTGTTTCAAATGATAGCATTTCACTTCTCTAAAAGACAGAAAATTAGATTTAAAACTGAAGAAAAGGTTTATAGAAAAAAAATTATATAGTGAGCACACCTGAGGTACTGCTGTGATTATGCCTATTGTGATGGCTCTGTTAACACTTGTTCTTAGCACTGCATCAGGCTGTCTATTACTGATCACATTTTTCAAAGGTGACCACATTATTAACTATTGCTATTTTGCAGAATGTTATTAATGGGGAGGCCCATGTGTGCGGAGACTCAAACCAGTACTTTCACTGGCTGTAGGCACTTCATCTACAAAGACCATCACTACACAACAGCAGCATGGGCAGCAACTGATCATGTTTTCTCCTGATTGAGCAATTTCAATATAATCAGACTTGCACAAACCCTGAAAGCATTTTCTGTATTCTTGACACAAGTTTATCACTAGCACTATGATTTTGTTTCATACATCACTTAGGAAAGTGTTCTTCCATTGATGAGGACCTTGCTGGACCCAAAAATTACTCTGAGTAGATTTGATTGATAATTTGACATCTGGGGCACTGTCAAGGGGAACAAGTCCCAGATTACAGACCCATTTCCAAGCAACACTAGAAAAACACAGTCCCTGCTCCAAAGAGCTTATAATTTACACAAGAACGCTGGGTCATTTTAGCATATGCCCATGTGTTGTGAAATCTGAGTGAAGACCAAGACAAGTTTTGTTACAAAAAAAGTATAAAGATCTAACTGACATTTCCCTAATTGAATAGGAAGAATTTGCAGGATCAAGATGAACAAGGCTAAAGTAAATGATACTGGTCTACAGTGTTTCAAGCCATTAGCATCTTCCCACAACTGATGGAAGGAAATTATAAACTCTAAATTCTTCCCTTTATGCTGCAAGTTCCTGTCACTTACTTTTTGTTACACCAGTCTCTGTGAGGTCACCCTCTAATCTGCTGTAACTCCCCACTGTGTCAGAAAACTACAGGTCAAAAAGCTAAGTAGTCTTCTGTAAGGTTAGGAAATAAAGTGGCTTATGGTAAAGTTCATTGAGCATCATAAGAAAAGCTAATTCCCTCCTATCTTGTCCCCTTTTGTGCAAGAGAAGAGAAAGTTGTCCCCCTTTCAACAACTGCAAGTCAGTCAACCAGTTAAGCTCCCACAGAACCACAGCCTAAATCAATTTAGGTGAAGAAAACAATGTGGAAAGGATTTCTTACGACATTTCTTTAATAGGGAGTTGAAACGAGATAAATCACACTTGATAGAAAAGTATAGATGAAAGAACAATACAAAAGCTAAAAGCTTGAGAAGAAAAGAAATCACGCAGAGAAAGAGAAGTTTATCTACTTCAACAAGGTACCATTTTCCACGCTTCCTCCTCCTCCTTCACCCAAGAAACTACTGTTTCAGATTAAAAAAATAACTTATCCAAAGGCCATCAAAATCCCTCCACAGACAGCTGATAAGAACAGTTCTGCTTTGAAAGCAAAGAGGCCCGTAAAACCCTCAGTCTCAGGAAGTGCATTTTGGAGGAGAACTGCATTTTAGACAAAGCATATGTCAGAATCTTACACAGATAAGCATGTGTAATACCAACAAAATCAGAACTGCCAGTCACCTGTGTGGCATGGGAGATGCACTCAATGCCTTCATGTCTCATCAATGTATGCTGAGCTCTGACCTGCTTCCTCAATACCTTCTTCTTCATTTTATGGACTTTCAAATGATCTTTGCTGGTTTTAACTTCCATGCTGGTGATCTGGGAAGCAGACGTAACAACACACAGTAAGTGTCCTGCTTGAAAAATTAAATACTTCAGTCTCATACGTCATCTCTAGGACAGTAATAGGACTTCTGACAATTCCAGATATTATTAATTATTTGGGGCTGACAAAACTAAGTCTGCAAAGTAAGTTCTTCGTCAGTCAACAGCATCATTTCCCCCACGTCTAAAGTTTTGTTATTAAACTCTCTTTTATTAAGAGGATCCCGCCCAAAAATGAAGCTTTATAAAGACTGCCATGATGCTAGATTTCATTTTCCAGTTTTTCTCTTCACTCCTTTATTCACAATATCACTACATCTATTTGCAGCTTTTAACCTGCCTGCCCCTCCTGTTTTCACATAGTAGTTTCACTTAATTTCCTTCCATCTAGTCCCTCCAGAGCAGAACAAGAGAAAAAATGTATGTGGAGCTGCCATAAGATCTGTATCCTCCTAGCTTCTAAGTTATTCTTGCCCCACCAAATGCCTGAGTTGGAGATGAACTGTTCCCATTTGTCTCCTTTTTCCTAATTGTCACTTTCAAGTGAACACAACATTTGGCAAAAACTGCTTTTTTTTGAGAGTAGAAAAATTTGTTCAAGGCTTCAGTGTCCAAGAACTAGCAACAAGAATGCTCCACACCTTGTTTAGCACATCTCCCAAGGCCACACTTCACGCAAATCACACTCCTCTTATGAGAAGGAACAGAAAACTATGTAAATATATAAACCATTGAATTTGGTAGCAACACAACATTTAGCTACCGGTGAGTTATTTAAGGGTCACTAGCCTTCTCCAGGTTTTGTTGCATCTTTCGCCACATCTGGTCTACCACTATACTGAGATCATACAGTACATTCCAACATCCCCCTGAGTCTACTTTCTTCTCCTTTCTCCCTTCCCACTTCCTTCAATCCAAGGGAAGCGTCCAGACCTCACTTAAAACTATGACAAAGTTCCTAGACATTGATGTGGCTAGACTTTGCCTTTCTCTTTTTCTCTCCATATGGCATAATCCTGTATCTATATTTTAGGGTGTTCTTCTCTTCTTTCCCAAAAATCCTCCTAACAGAACAGGAGGACAATCCAACTGCAGTTTTCTGTCCTTTTCCATTCTGTTATTAACATTGATCTGATAACAATCCTTCCAACTCCTCTTCACCTGAAAAACTGTTTCTGCTTCTATTTTTTCAAGAAAATAAATTAAAAACAACCATGCCAATCACCACTATATTTACTTATTTAAATGTGTCAATTGCTTCAACAGTTGGTCATCCAGTTGCTTACCTTCTGGCTTACAAGATTGCATAGCTGCTTCCCAATACCTAAACTACAGACACCATCATGATAATATTACGATGTACCACAGGAAAACTGTAAAAGTAAAAAAATAAAAAAATTAATATTAGTATTTGATGCAACTTTTTATTGAATGACTTAGCAAATATTTTCTTTCAAACAAATGCAAATATGGAAGTAAAATTGTTACAAAAATATTAAAGAGTCACATAGGAGCTGTAAGTAAGTACTCTCTGTAACTGCTGCAGCACTACCATCATCAACTGAAAGAGAAAAATCTTTAAAGGGAATCTGAATGACAAAAGCACCCAGTGGAAACAACATGTTCTAATCCTCCAAAAAGGAGCAGAATAAATGCTGCCAAAGAAGACTCAGTCTTTTGCCACTCCATACCATTTGTTGATTCTTCCTCCTACCCTCGCTCTTCCACTCCCAAACCTGATTTTACACCCATCTCAAATGAATTAAAACACTTGTCAAAGAAAATGAATCACCAACAACAATTTCAAGCAAACCTAGCAAGTTACTGGCATGGTAGGCTCCAACAACTCTATCCTGAAATGGTTTCACATGCCTGCTACCAAGTTTGAGATGGCGCTCACATGGCCATAACAGCTTGAATCCTGACCTCCTGGGAACAATTATTCATTATTCAATTTTTTTACACATATCCTGACTACATAAAGATCACATTTCACATTTACATCTAAGACTGACAAAAAAAAATAATAAATTATGCAGCACCAAGATCCATCCTACCACTGCTAGATTCTTGCCAGTTCTTAGGGTCTCCTTCTCCAAGCTAATTAAAGCACAACCATGCTAAGATACAATGGAGGCAAAATATATGCAAAGGAAAACTCACTAGTGACAAAACTCTAACAGGGCACAGTTTCAGAAAAAGGAGGAGACTACCGAAATAATTATTTCTTGTGACTTCAGAAACATAAAGCACAGAGGCTGAAAAAAAACAGTTGATTATAGAGGCAATCTTCCTTTCTGTAAAACAATTCTTATTACAGAGCAACAGTGCTGGCTAAGGTCTTTCTGCATATTTTTTACTCTCATTTTCTACCTTCCCTTCCTGAATTTCTTGACATTTTCTTAAATAATCATTTTTCCTTCCTGGTGGAAGACCTGCACAGTCTGCAGTTCATTCTTTCACAAAACCACACTTGGTTCTAAAGCCTTGCTTCAAAATTGTTTTCTTATTGAGGATTCTTCACTTTATCTCCAACTAGAGTTAAATATACAGAGAGCACTGGTCCCCTTAACATTCATTGGTTAAATAATCATCAAGAAATCTCAAACTTGCTTAGACAAAAAAAGCACAGTGAGACACAAAAAACCCAACAAAAGATAAATGCAAGTAGAAGTACCTGAGAGGGAAGGGGAAAAGAAAAAAAAGAAAAAAAAAAAAAGTCTAATGAAAAGAGGTATGAAAAGTTTACATCAAGTCCATTTCCCTAAGTGCATTTGATGGGTTATCCTTACCAGGATTAATCTGATTTGCAGGCTTATTCAGCAAGCTTACTATGACCAAGCTGTTCAATTAACGGATTTGGTCCAAAAGGCTTGGCCTGCCCAACTTTATTTGCCATACACAGGTGAAGAGAGGCCAATAGCTTTACAGACTGCCCACGTCAGGGGAGTGGGAGGGAGTAGGGGGGACAAGCAGTCTCAAACCACTTCACAGAAAAGTATACGAGAGAGACATGTCTTATTTGGTGAGGTGGAGTTACAGAAAGAGTAAAAATATGGGATGGGTTTACTCTTTGGAACCATGCAAATCTCATTCAGAAGAAAAAACATAAAGGCTATATACATCACCCATGACAGTCAGACCACTATCATGCAGCCTCTGAAAGACAGACCCAGTGAGAAAGATATCAAACCGAAAGGCTCAGGCCTCTCCCATAACATCGACACCTCTGCACACTGGAAGACTATCTGACCTCAGGGGAAAGCAGCTCTGGGTTTAGTCAGGTCCTCTTAAACTCCCACATTCTCCAGGCAAAAGCCAAGAAATCATGGCCCAATATTTGGCAAACTAGCACAGAAACTGAAGCTGGAAGACTACTTTCCATCCTTTCATAACCTCTAAATTCAACAACAGAGCAAGGGACAGATGAGATGTGACTCAGCTGCCTAAACAATGGCATTTAAAACTAGCAGAGGTACCCTACCCCACACTGCCTGGCCTTTCATTTGCAGCTCAAGAAGCTGAAGACCTTCCCCATGTGCTGTGTCATGCTTGCCAACACCACCTAGATGCCTCTTGTCCCTGAGGGTATCTCAAAGAGCATTACCTGCATTGCCGAGACAGCAGAACCTTGTCTGAACTGGGCCTAAACTCTGCCTTGTCTGTTGCACCATTACACCCGAGGCTCAACTCTGCAGCTCTGCAGGCATGTAAACCAACAGACCGCCTTGCTTTCCGACTTAAGCAATCACACTCAACTGTACAGAAGTGGAAAACTTTACCTGGTAGCATCTCACACCCCCCTTACAAAGGTCAATGGGACTACAGAAAAAAGCACACAGCAGTGGTTTATTCCTTCCTGTTATCACCTCCCTTCACCAGTATTAAAAAAAAAGTACCTCCTGAAAATACACTGAAACAGTCTCCCCTTGCAATGACAGCTCAGGTTATAGCAGGTCACCCAACTGGCCTGAAATTACTACAAAAGTTAATGTAGAGCTTTAACGTAATGGGGGAACCTTATCCGCCGCTGTAGAAGCCACTTCTGAAAATTAAAGTCATGGAGTGGAGCTAAACGGCAGCTGTCAGCAGAGGGAGCACCGTGCTCAGTTATGAAGTTTGACAGTTTTATTATTCAGTTTTAGCTTGGTTTTGTGCCGCAGACACGTAAACATAAATGCATGCAGATGCTGCATACACCTACACATCAAACTCGTGGAAAAAAATTAAATTCAGGAACCCTGATGGGGAGGTTTAAGAGTCTCAGCACTGGCCAAACGCGCCTGAAGGCGCCAGCGCATCCCTGCGGCTGTCCCCGCTCCATCCCCGCCAGAGACAGCCGGGCTTCAGCCTCCCTCCGGCACCCCAGTCATGGGTTCTGGGCACTCGTTCTGAATAATAGTGACAACAGGAGTAACA
>NW_010142250.1:0-233 GCF_000699245.1 Pterocles gutturalis | reverse complement strand
CACCCAGCATGCCCTTGTTGGAGTCGGAGAGGCACATATCCTTCTCGGCGCTGGGCAGGACGAAGCCCACCACGAAGACCTCCACGCCGTCGGCCATGAGGGCCAGTCCCAGGACGAAGTAGAGGGTCCACTGGAAGCGGCCGTGGCCGCACTCCTGCAGGATGAGCTCGTACTGCTGCGCCAGCTCCTCCCTGTCCTTCCGCCGCTGGCCCTCGCTGTCCTCGAAGGCGCCG
>NW_010142249.1:0-10044 GCF_000699245.1 Pterocles gutturalis | reverse complement strand
CCAGGCCATTCTATGATTCTATGACCTTTCAAATACAATTATTAGAGACTTTAAATCTCCTACAACTAATACACAAGTAGAATTTTTAATGAAAGTGATGGACAGATGCCATGACAAAGTGGATCAGTACAGACTCCTCCACTCTTCAGTGGGCGAATATATTGCTGCCTACAAGCTAATTCTGAAGCCCAAGTCAGCTGTTTATTAGCATTTCATCAGACACATTCTTGTATCTGTAACAGAGTGGACACTGGAATGAAAGGAAAAGCCCTAGTGGAACCTCCTGAGACAGCTTGACAGTCACAGAGTGAAAAAGAGATGCTCCAGAATTTCATGTTACCACGGTCATGAGGAATGAGCTCTGGTTCTCTGTCGCTAACAACAGCCTGTGCCCTAACTCAGCAAAAACCAGTATCCAAAACAAGCCAGACAGTAGCTGAAAACACAGGTAATGAAGCTTGAAGTAAAGCTCATGAGAGCAGGAGATCGAGTGATGGCAGGGAAGGGTGCTCAACTGTGGAACTGTCTATTGGAAAAAGAAGAAAAAACAAAAAAAAGTTTCAAAGTCTCTCCATCCTCTGAGTGCACACACACACAAAAAATTATCTCTACCATAGATAAAGGAGTTAATTTGCTCTGCTATATCCACAGGTACCAGTATAAACAAACTTATCTCCTAGAAACTATGGGTTTTAGACTTAAATTTCTCTTCAGATTCTATCTGTAGGAAATATCATTGTCATTCACATTTTATTTACCCTTTTGAGGTGTAAGTGGTTTGTTAATTACACAAGTCTTGCTGATTGTCATCTGACAACCTAGAGGAACAATGGATAAGAAAAACAAAGACATGCTTTGAGCAGCTCCTATAATAGAAATGTATAAAAACATAAGAAGTAATTACCTTATGTACCTGCATTTAGGATAGTGATATTTAGAATAATTAGAGGACAGATGTTCTAAAATTCACTGTGCATTTCAATAGATCGTACTATCAAGGCTGACTACAAGTATATAAATGGATCAGAGTTGTGAAAATTAGATTTCTCCCATAAATTAAAGTACTTTTGCTCAGCAAACTTTTTTTCAATTATTTTAACTGAAATAGCAGCAACTACAAAAGCTACTAGTGTTTCACAGAATTTAACAAACTTTATTTTTCAAATTAATATTGAATTAAATGTATTTTTGATTGTGTATTATATTATTACCTGTAAATTATTCCAGAACAACAAATACAATCCATAACATGGCCAAAAACATCATTATACATTCTTGCCACCAAAGTCATTGCCTATATTTGTTGAGATATTTAACTTAATTTTAAACACATGATAAAGGCAAGCTCTACCTAATTATATTAAGTGGAAAGAAAAGTCTACGGTTACCTTTGATCCACTGAGTCAAAGCCTCGGGTGCTCAGTCACCCTTCACCTCTTGTTTCCTTTTTGTTTCTTTTGTGTTTTGTTTGTTTCTCATAAAATGAACGTCAAGAAAAGTGATGTCACAAAAGACCACTTTTGAGAAATCATCTTAAAAGCTCCGAGGTACTTTCAAGACAAATTAGAATACTATGAGAATTAGAATACTATTTAATGTTTTGTGAAAGTGAGAGAAAATTGCTGAGAGATTGTCCAAATATTCTAGGGCATACCTATGCTAATTATTTTGATGAAAGGATCTTTAATTACTTCAACATCAACTTGACCCCCTATTTGAAGAAGACAACCTATAGATATAGGAAATTCAACATTTGTCCTTCATCTTCCCGCTCTGAGACTGCTTGCCTTTTTTTTTTTCCTCAAAAAAAAAAAAAAAAAAAAAAAAAAAGGAAAGGATTGGAAAAAAAATTATTACTGGTATCAAAACAAGGCCTGAACAGAAGCTATCTGTCCAGTTCTCTCTCTTAGTACATGATAAACCAATAGCAACAGAATCTTGCTCACAAACAAATTTAATACCATTCCGTACACGCTGTTTTAATACAGCAATATTAATGCTGCAGTAAGGGACCAGCAGCAGAGTATTCACTGATACTTTGTACAACCTCATTACTCTTGCAAAAGCAAGTTCTGGTTTTGTTCTTTAAACTTCTCATGAAGGAGGGACCTAGTACAGTTTACCCTCCCCCCCTTCCTTCTTCCCCTTCAAATGACTCACTTTTTATTTTCATTTTTTTAAAGGAGGGACACAAGCTCAGCAATGACATTTTCTGTTTTGGAATAAAGCCTCTTACATCACATAAAACATGTTTTACCGATCTGGGAAAATGTCATATGAAGTCAAGTAAAAGTTAGTTTTATGCCATCCACATACTGAGAGAAATATAACAAGAGACAAGTATTTGCTTAAGTGAGATGGAAAGAGCTACATGTTCCAGGGGATAGCAACCAGGATCCCATTTTCATGCTTGTACCTGACCTGTTTTCCACCTCGCTAGATTTGTTTTCCCTTCAGCAATTGTGTTAGTTAGGTTTTTGAACTTCTCAGCACAAGGGCCATCTGTGAGTATGTTTTGGACAGGACCAGGTCAACAGGGCTGCAATCTAAGTTCAGTTGTCAAAACACTGATGTACCACAAAATAAAGAGCCATCACTACATCTGATTGCTTAGATGACTGATAAATTAACATTACAGTCTGTTACTCCATCTGCATTCTTGCATATGGTCTTTCATATATGGTACAGTTAACAAATCTGCAGCACACAGTTTTCTAAACACGCCACTCTGGTGGTTATATGCCACTCTGCATAAGAAGAGAGTGCTGAAGCATGGCCCTGACTGTGGTTCTTGTGTTTGTTATCGCTTGTGAAAGGTCAAGTACCAACTCAGAGGTGTTGAACTCACTCCATATTTCAAGGTGGGAAACACTGGGATATGTACAACTAGCTTCAGGCTCCTGTTGTAACTTAGGTCTGAGGTCCAGTTTCATAACAAAATCAGTCTACTGAAATTCACTGTCAATAAGAAGTGAATACACTTCCACTCAAATGTTGTGAAGTTTGGTTTCATGTAAGTACAATGATAAGAAAGTTTGAAACAAGAACTGCAAACAGGATGACTGAAGGAGTTTCCTGGGGCTCCCACCACAAGCTAGCCTGCACCTAGAGGTAGCAGCTTCAGCCCCTTGACCCCACCATTCAGCACCTCTAAATTATTTCAGATATAAAGTAGTATCATAAACTGCAGAGGGATGCAATATATAATGCATGCATGCTTGTTAAGAAGTGATAGTACTCACAATCTGTCAGAGAGAGTAGGAGAAATCCCAGATGTTTAAAATAATTTTTTAAGAAAAATGCAACAACAGGATTCACAACATGATATTCTATTTAAGCCACTAATGACTGTTTCAAGACAACCGAACAAAAAGTCTTTACAAAAGATGAAGCCTGCCTGACAGAAAGAAATAATTAAAAGAGAGGCAGTCCTGCTTTATATGTCTCTCATGTTTTGGGTAATATTTGAATGCCATAGTTAGGTATTATTAAAAACTCTGCATATATATTCAAACTTCAAAAGTTTTGTATGTAGACACGCTCAGACCTTAAATTGCAAGCCCCTTTTTAATTCTTCTTTTCTACTTGTATATGAAAAAGACGAAGATTAAAACATCAGAAACATTACAGAATGTTCTATAAATTCATTCAGCAGGGTAAGTCACCTTTCTGAAGAAGCTCTGAAATGATTCACATGCAAAAAAAGAAAAAGCTTTGTGCTGGCCTTCCTTTCTCTGACTGTTCCTGTGAAATGCAGATGTATAGCTGTGCTTCAGAAATAGACTTTATATCTAAAACCTGGTATTGTGAAATAAATCACAAGTCTCTAACCTTTTCACATAAACTACTGTAAGCTGCACATTGAAGGGAATGGAATACAAAACTAAAATTATTTTAGCTATCCTCAAACTCGATTGAAGTAGTAGAGGATTTATCACACTGATGCTGTCTCCTTTAGCTGATCCAAAACCAAAAATACATCTCAACTCACCCTATTTCAACAGGCATGATTCTTGATGAATTACACAGGCAGTCCAAGGTGCTGTAGCATTTACAGCTGAGGTTGATTTCCTTTCTGAATGGGATCAGCCACTGAAAGCCCATACTACAGTTCTATGTGTGTTCCACCAGCTTGATACAGACCCTGGAGCATGTCTGTCTCTCTTACAACATTCACTTAATTTAGTTGTACAGTAACTAAGTGCTGTAAACGTGTTGTTTCACTGTGAAAAAAGCCAAACATTTTTGTTTAAAAAAAAATAAAGAACTCCCTCTAACCTGAGTTTTAGGTGCTACCACACTTCCCAGCAATAAGAAGGGAAATTTACAGAGTTCAAATTCTCTCTCATTTTTATTTTAAAACTTTTATTCAAATAACAATATCCCAGATGTTAATATAAATGCATTCAACAAACATACAGAAGAATGGTATTTCTAAATGTATTCTCAGTATCCAAAACTTGCACTTCTATCCTCAGATGAAAGAAAAAGTTGAAAATAAAGTCCAATAGCTTATTCCAGACCTGAAGACTAAATCACATCATTAAAATGTCAAACAAACTCATTAACCCTATTTTTAGTGTAAACAGCAACACAGCTTCTTTATAGGGTGACAGCACCGTAACATCTACAACACATTCACCAGCACATGGTTTTGCTGGGCAGGGAGGTAAGCATGAAAGAAGAGTGGAATCAAAAAGAGCACAATCTAATATCACCTTGAATGCATGCAGGGGAGGAAACTTGGCACCTACTGCTTTAGGGACAAACAGTTCAAGAGACTATATATGGTAAGGATTCACCACTATCCTTATAGTCCACTGTGTAGGAGTAATGCATTTCAGAAAGTAGGTCAACAGGTAGAATAGTTGAGGAAATACTTTTAACTCTGTAACTTTAAGAGCAATCACTCTTTTCCTTCCTATTCTCCCTCTGATTTCAGTTTAAGGGACTGCTTCACTTTTCCACTTGTCCCATTCCTCCTGGCCCACTCAGCTTTTTCATACAAACCACTCCTACTCTTTTGTTAAGCAAAAATATGACTGTATTGCACAGCACTACAAATTATACACTCCTAAATAAAACCATGTGACAAAAAAATTTAATTTTTGGCCACCTGCCAATATCATGTAGTTATTAAATCCAAAGTAGAATGAAATATTTAAATAAAGATTTATTAGAAAAGTATTTGAAAAACGTGGATAGTTAAATGTTATGATGAGAATACTGAGCTCTTCAAAAATCAAGAGTCCTTGCTTCATTATTACAGTCCTGGTATTTTACTGGAGGCATGCTAAATATGTTATGAATAAGTGAATTTAAAAAAAGCGGAAGGGGGAGAAATAATTGCTTCATTCCCGAGAACACATATTTCTATAAGCATAGTTACTTGTTTTAGAGGTCTATATGACTTTCTAGAGAGCAGTACCATTTAATCACAAGAATACTACAGCATCAGATAAACAAACTTCATACTTTCAGAAGTTCACTGTTCTACAGGCCAGGAAGGATGCATCTGTAAGGTAAGTTAGCTAAACAAACTCCCATTCTGATTTTTGCCTTCTCTTTCCCACCCCTCCACCGTTTTTTCCCCCACCTGCAGCTCATATACTGATCAAAACTGGAAGAGTCATTTAACCCACACGGCAAAACTTACAAGTTCTGAAGTATAAAAATTATATACTAGTACTGAGATTATTCATCCTGCCTATTTTATAACACTGCAATACCTGCAATTTTATTTAAAAAACAACAACAAAAATCAAAACAAACAAAAAACCCAACTCTGTCTTGACAAGCATTACATTGTGGAATTATTGAAGAGTCAAGTAGGTGAAAGAAGGTTGATTAAAGAGAAAAAAATATTTTTACTAAGGTACAACTTGTACTGCACAGGCCTCCCATTGAATCAGTTGGATTTCTGTTTCCAAATTTAACAAGAGTACAATCGTGTTTTGCCTGGAGGAAAATGCAAAATTACTTATCTTTTGAGCTTAATGTACAAGTTCTGTAACACATATGCAAGAAAGGAATTTTAACATTTGATACAGGTGCAACTAACTCCATACCTGCTTATAGCATATCAGTAGACTATATGCACACGTGCATTTCTTAAACATGTTTGAACTGTGTTTCTCTTATTGTATCTGCAAGATGTTCTGCTAGAACTGATAACACTTTTGTAAACAAAGCACACCTGAAAATGCACTTCTACAAGTATTTACTAGAAATAATCAGACTAGCTCAACCACCTATGGTAAAAGACTGAATTAGGATCTTTCTTATTCACTGACAATACAGCAATTGTGCCTTCCAGCCTGTCTCCCTGTCCCTACTTTCTTCCCCCAGCCTTTTCTGGTTTGCTGTTAACAGTATCTCAGATGTCTTTCTCTGCTTTGGACACTAGATACAGTTAAAAAAAAAAATGCAAAAGCAATTTATACTGCAGGGTCTTTGGCTCCTTGACAAACATCATTGCTCCAAGTCTGTTCTGTCAATACATCACCAGCAATCTGTCATTTGGGGACCTGAAATACTGTCATCACCACTGATCAGAAGCCAAGTAGCTCCTTGCTGGATATTTTTAGAGGGGAGACCATGCTGAGAGAGTCTCAGACAGAGCGACCCATCAGCAATGCCAGCCTGAGGACTCTGGTGGGCAGAGCAATGTTGGAGAGGAAACCCCTGCTCCCCCTCGCTCCCCAGTTCCGCTTTGAGTAAATATAACTAGGTAGTTCACACACAAACAGGAAAATCAGGTCCTCTGAGGTTATGCTGCTCAGCATGCTTTCCAATGAGACAACACCAGAACGTTCAGGAGGTCAGAGATGCCAGATCTCAAAAATCCAAGATGTCCCTAAGTCCTAAATGTAGGTCAAGTTTATGTGGCACTTAGCTGGCAGTAAGTGTCAGGTACAGCATATTCCTCAAACGCTAACATTTCACTTGCTAAAGAAAAAAATAAATTTTTGGAAATCAAACTAAATTGCTTTACTTAATCTAACTGTGCAAAGTTTTAGCCATTCTAAGCTAAATTGAAGGCATAAAACATGATCAAAGTCTAGAATTTCGTTTTCACCACTCAAAACCAGTTGTCTTCTCTGTTCAGTTTAAGTCTTTTTATACCAATACACATGAAATAGAATAAATATTTATTACTCGCTACCAAAAATTCACATATCTTCAAACAGACTGGAGAAATAAAAAAGACAGCAAGACCTATACATGGACTGTACCTCCTAGACTTAGAGACAGAAACAAGAATTACAAAGCTGACTAATCTTGGCCACTTTTAATTAAAAAGTATTTACAGAGAGGGAACATTTGAGACAACTCAACCTCAAAAAGGAAAAGAAGAGATGTAAAGGTTAAGTTTTACACCATACCTTTGCATTTCATCCATAAATACTAATTGCTGCACAGACCTATGCTACATAAGGTAACACACAATATATGGAAATGTTTGTTTCTTTCTGAAATGAGGAGTATTATGCATCCTTTGAGTGCTCATTATGACAGTCAGCATTGAGAATTAAGCGCGGGGGATCCCAGTGGAAACACTCAGAAGCTAACGAACTTCCCTAATTTGACCAGAAATGCATGCTTTGGAATGTGTTTTTATTGAAAAAAATACAATGACACATATTAAAAAGATCTATTTATGTGAGATTATTAAACAATTGCTTAACAGAATAGCGCATTAGGCTTCTCAGATATATTATGGCTTCTGTTCAATGCTCCCATTTACATGAAAAAGATTTCCTGGTATCATAACTGTTTCTAATGCCATTTTTTAACACCTGTGATTCTAAATTTACCCTTTGATTAGACATTCACGTTTCTAATTAAATTCAAACTGCCCATCCTTCTTTGAAGAGATTAAAGTCAGAGTCCACCAAGACCCTGGAGGCTTTGCGCAATACTTGTTCTCGGTAAAGACAATAGAAGTCAGAAGTGAAAAATAAGTACAATAAGCTGCCAAGCTTGTCAGAAACACTTTCAACCAAAAATACATACTTGTGAGCCTACAAAATCTTTAAGGGACCATCATATTTATACAGGAGAAAAAGAGGAAATGGTGTTACATATCTCATATGCATTCAACTACAGGATGCTGTACAAGCATGTGTAGTAGTTAATCCTTAATGAGGTCAGTGCCAGATTACAAATGTTGTTTTTCTCAGAGTGAACCAAACTTTACCTTCTGAAAATCAAGTAGACATAGCTGAGAGACATTTGGGAATTCATCTGGTGATCCCGAAGCAGGACTTCCAACCTTGAAAAACCCTTCTGTTGGGAATTAATGCTATGGATGTGGTTTAACGACATAAAGAAATCAAATGCAAGTATCTTCTGGTTTTTTTTACTGTAATTATAATTTTGAGAATGCATTAGCTGTTCTATATTATTGATACTATCACATTTCCAAATTTTCCCCAGTACCACCAGATGACATGCATCAGCACTGCAGTGGAAATCCATATATAGAGTCACATTATTCTTGTAACTCAAGCTTCACAGCCATTTGCAGTAAAAACAGCAAGAATTATGCAATTCATCAATTACTGTCAGCCTCTTTCATTAAAGCACAAACTTTTAAAAAATACCCAAAGCTTTTTTGGTCTATTATTTACCGGATTTCTAAGCACACTAGGTCAGACAAGGTTAGGCACTGAACTGAAAGTTGAGATTACCATTGTGGTGACCAAGGATATGGGCAATTAATCAGAAATATTCAGAAAGTTTAACAAAACGATTAGTCATATTTGACTATTTGTCAAAATGCTCATAGACCGACCTAGATTTTGACTTGTAACAATTCACTAGATTATCCACTCTGCATTGAGCATCTGCACTGTTTAGGAACCCAACTCCTACTTTCTGTGAGACTTCAGCTTCTAGATCACACAGAATCTCACTTTCAGAGGTACCACACCATTCAGAAATGAGAAGATGCCATTAGGCATGTTCAAAAGTTGTCCTGAAATTGAGTCGTTTTAAGAAATTTAAGTGAGAAAGAGATGGTGTTAAGAATGCGTTCAGGTATCCACTTATTTAAAGAATTCAATTGTTCTAAAAATTCTGGCATACAAGACAACAACAAGGGTTGCCCAAGCAGGCTTTCCATGTCCCACCTTCAGCCATTTCCATTGCTGAAGACCTTTCAGCTGTTCTTTCCTTTAAAATAAACTGTTCTCTGACCTAGCTCCCTGCCTTCTCACTCTGCTTTTCATTGAATATGAACCTCCATCTCCAATGCCATGACATTTTTCATGCCAAAAAAAAACAAGCATGAAAAGGCTTTTGCCTTCCCACATGCCAAACAGGTAAAGCAACAGTCAACTTCTTGGCAAGAAGAACGACTGCTTTTAAACAAGCAAATTTGACTGGGACAACAACCACCTGCTTTCAAAGAAGCCTGATTACAATCCAGCCAAGTACAACATTAGGAGAAAATACCAGAATGCCAGGACTCGATTCACATAATCGTGTACGTCATTTTCAGTGAGCTGCACTCCTTTGTACAAGTTAGACTCTTCACTCAGATAAAGCTAAAATAATGTAAATGTAAAAATAAATAAATGTGTAGATCAGCTAGCACACCAGAGACATACACACATTCACAAGTTTCAGTATTTTGGTGGAAAACTACAAACGAAAATTGTAGGGTTCACATATTCCGTTTGCAACATGCAGTGCAGCTTTTCTTGCTTTTCAGATATCCAGCTTTAAAAATTGTAGAAGTACTCTCACAGAAAGCAGAAGTTAAAATAGAACACATTCCTTGAAATTTACTGTGTAGAACCTTGAGTTACCCCCTGAGACCACTGCCAGCACCCTTCCAAACTGCTTGCCGGTTCGAATGGAAGGCCTGTGCCTTTACAGGATGCAGATTACAAATTTTAGTAATCCTAGTGGTACTAAGAAGTACAGCAATTTTCCACCACCACATTGCAAATTATTTCTAATTATCTCCCCACACTTTAGTAATTTAAAATAAAATAATCTGATACAAATCCACCTGGTAATGTCCTCATAAAAGGC
>NW_010142248.1:0-300 GCF_000699245.1 Pterocles gutturalis | reverse complement strand
CTGCAGTGCCCGGTGTCACCTCCTGCCCTGTCCCCATGCAGCTCCAGAGGAAACCCCTGCCTGCAAGGATGCGCCGCCACCCGTGATAAAATCCCCACGTGTTTTTTATCCGACAGCAGCAGCTGGAGGGTGACACACTGCTGGGAGGCAGCTGCGAAATGTCCCCACGGTCCCTCCCTGGCACCTGAGCCCTTCGCGCTTGGCTCCAGATTGTCCCCGACGGCGTGACCGCATCCTGGGAGGGATGACCTGCAGCGCGCTCCTGCATTATCCTCATGCAGAAAAAAGTTCCTCCCTGCT
>NW_010142247.1:0-2134 GCF_000699245.1 Pterocles gutturalis | reverse complement strand
AGCCACCGTCGTGGGCGGATGTCCTCCCGGCGGCAGCGGTGCCTCGCCCGGCTGGGCTGTGAGTGCTCCCCGGGCAGGGAGAGGGGAAAGAGCATCTCTGCGACTGACAGCTCGTGAGAGGCCCCAGCTCAAAAGCGCTCTCGTCGCCCGTGCGCATCCCTGTGGCCTTTGCTCCCACGGTGCCACGCGTGACGGCGGCAAACAGATCCGGATTAATGCCCACACTAACTATCGCATGGAATGCGACGTGCTGAGGTTTATCCTGCAGAAAGCTGGGTTACCTCAGAAGAGGCCGCTCAGTTACCTGGCACCTATGGGTAGACATACCTCTAAGCGTAGCTTTTTGGATTTCTTTTGAAATTTATTAGGTCTGACTGTTAGAAAAACGGCAAGGAAAAAAACCCAACCAAACAAACCAAACCCTCCACACCGGCAATTGCTTCTGAAAGCAAGGGATAAAATCTGTATGTGCAACTTCTCCGCAGGAGAAAGGTTCAGAATTCTTTTTGGAGAGTTACAAGGTGTGGAGTGGAGAAAACCTGCTAGCGGGAATTAGACAGGACTGTGAAAGGGAAAGTGGAAAACGGAATTTGTTACTGTACTTTTTGGTCTAACAGGCACACCTGGAGTGTTGCAAGTGCGTAAGAAAAAAACCTGCACACCTTTGCTTTTCAGCTCCTGTAAAATTCCTGGGACATTTACGCATCCCGAATTATAAACTGACTTAACAGTAGCGCCTCGTTGTATCTTAATTAAAATATTTATCCGAAGAGGAGGGACATAGACCACTCTGTTCTAGTCACTTCGTTCCGGCTTTATTTACAGTCGCTTTTCGTAGGTTCCCCCTCCGAAAGCAGTCTCGATGCAGGCGCTTTTGCGTGTGGGAGAGGAACCTGTGGATGTATTAAGCGAGGAATCCAGCTACACGCTGTTTGCTAGACAACTGTGTTCTCTGTTGGCCGTGCCTCGCTGTTTCCCGGTGGCTCTATGTCTCTATTTCCTCCTGTCTCTGTTTCCTGTTCGCAACAACTACAGACACAGCTTCCCCAGCGCTCGCAGATGCAGCGGTTTGTGTTTTACAGGGGCTACAGCGGCTCATATTTTGTGCTATTCATCCTCCTTCAGGATCAAAGCTCTTCTGAACAGATTACTGGCCTGCAACCAACCCACTGAAATGGTAATATGGTCGTCCTTTAAAAAAAAAAAAAAAAAAGTGTAGGTATTTTCTGGTGTTTTCCCATCAAGTACCTGCCCAATTTCTGTATGGCACACGCCAGGAATCAATAGAAGTTAACAAGTCCTCAAAACATTCCCCATCTCTTTGTTTAATCTCCTTTACAATAAAGCCAAGGGAAGAGAATTAAAAATCTTTGAAGTATATTAAACCTCAAAAGACTCAGCCAAGTAGACTTAAAATAGTCACTTATTTTCCAAAACTGGTTTGTCGAGGAACAATAAAAGGAAGTAAAATTTATGGAGAAATTATACAGTGGATTTGTCACTTAAAATATCGTAACTGTCTCGGGGACAATACCCCATGCTGAGGATTAATGGTCCCTCCAGACCTTTGATTCACCAGCGCCTTTTCTTTGCCCTTGACAAATTGGATTTTTAGGAATGGGAAGGTCGCCTGGCCCATTGTCTGCCAGCCATTCACTCCGCCTGATTATGCAGGAGGGTTAGGGAAAGGCTCCATGTGACCCTCTTGGATGGGACTCCGCAGCTGCTCGAGGAGCCAAACTCTCTCACCAAACTCTGCGCCCCAGAGCATCCCCCTGCCAAGGGGTACCCCTCCTGCTCCCGTTGAAAAGCCGGCGCCCGCACATGCCCGCGTCACTCTGCGGGCGGAGATACGCCTATGCGCGTCCTCCCGCCCGCCGCCGTCACTCCCGCTCCCAGTACGGGGGTTCCCGAGCGCGCGCACCCAGAGGCAGCGATGCAAAGCAGCAGGGCTCCGGCCACCAGCGTCAGCGCCGAGAGCTGCATCCCGGCAGGGCTGCGGCTGGGGCCTGTGCCGGGCATCTTCAAACTGGGCAAGTACCTGTCAGACCGCAGGGAGCCAGGACCCAAAAAAAAGGTATTTTTTTTTTTCCTACGGTCTCTCCTGCACCACTGGACCTTGTTTGTGGCTTTG
>NW_010142246.1:702-4170 GCF_000699245.1 Pterocles gutturalis | reverse complement strand
GGACCCCAGGGCAGCTCCTCCGGTTGCCACCGCTCCCACAGCAATGCTGCCACCTGCACTGGGACACTACTTACCGCAGGTTTTTCCCCCTACAGTTTAAAAGCACTTGAATAGATTGTGATATTTACATTCTTTATTGGTCCCTGCTGGTGTCTGAACTCTGATTAGGGGCTGAATGACCCCAATTTCACACGCAGCAGTCATGTACCGGTAAACAATCCTCGTTCTGCACAAGCGGATGATCATCTACGGCGCTTCAGCAAAAGCTTGCAACAAGTTTTCTAGAAAGTTTTTTTTTCCAATTATCCAATTATTTGAAAAACACCAACTTATTTAATAAATCACAGCAAGTTGTTTTGCAAAGGTATCCTTTGAACCATTAGATATTATTGTGAATGACAATTTTTCTTCCCACCTTATGGCAGGATAAAGATACCCCACTCAATTTTCATCAAAAGCACATGAAAGCAATCAAGGCTCCTGTAGTTTCTATGGAAATAAGGGATGCAAATTGGGATTGCGTGGTGCCTTTTTTCTTGAATTTATCCATAAAAATGCAAATACTCTTCAACAGATACTGAAATATTTGCCTTGTTCTAAGGGAGACAAAATATATAGATGAGGCTCTTTTGTCCACTGGCTCTCCTGGCACAGAGATTTGACAGCTCCCAGGGCACGAGCCTGTGGAAGCTGAAGAAGCACTGCCAGAGCAGGAGAACAGCAGCAGAGCTGGCTCTGGCACGGCCATGCCCGGCCCCAGCTTGCTCCTCACAGGTCCCTCAGCACCAGCGTCAGCAAACAGGTTCTCCTGCCCTTCCCACAGCCTGACCTGCCTCCTCCACAGGCACCATGCGGATCTCTGCCCACAACGCCAGCTCACACCAGCCACGCTGCTGCAGGGTTTAGAAAAGTATCGTCACCTCTCTGGTGTAGAAAACAGATGAGCAAGAGGAGCAGCACAAACAAATCCCATTCGTGACGCGCATCCCTTCCTTCCTGCCAGCCATTTCAGAGGAGCGTGCACAGTGGAGCTACGCTGCTGCTCTGCCGGGTCTCGCTTTGTCCTGCAGCGGGGACCGATCAAAACCCTGCAGCAGGAGGTTTAATTAATTCCCTTTCAAACTGAAGGATACAGAATAGTTAATGCTAGCAAAGGTCTTTGGGTTATTCCCCTAAGTGCTCTCCTGCTCTCTCCTCTTTTTCTGTGAGCTGTGTTGTGTGCTTCACACAGCACTCCCCAATAAATAATCAAACAGCTCCAGGAAACGCGGATCCACAGCTGGGCTCCAGCTGGGTTCAGGTGCCAAGTGCTGCAGCTCCGCTGCCGTAGGGAGCCCTTGCAGGAAGCTGGAGCTCATCCCTGGCTTGTACTCTCTGCTTGTGGACTTGGGGAAATGTAAAAGGTCGAGGAATGGTATTTTGGATCACTCTTGTTTGCCAGAGTTAATGACAGTCCCTGGCAACTCAACTAGTAGAACTCCAAGAGTGAACTAGAGCATGCTGCAGCTGCACAATTATTAACTTGCAATTAATTAATTGTGCTGTCACTGTATGCACCTGAGAACAACAGCTAGATCAAAGACCTGAACAAAGATCAAAATGATTAGCAGATCACTTTACTTACGGTTGAAAGTGCCAATTAGATACAGAAAAGATGTAGCCTGGCTTAGTTTCTTCTTTTCACAGCTCTGGAAGAGAAAACTCATTCAAGAGACTGTAGAAAAAAAAATCAGGAAAGGCTGATGGCTTACAGTGTGGACAGAGAGCTGTGATGGTCTGTGTATTCACTTTTCCTTTCCAAGGGTGCTGAACGCCTCTCTGTGCCTGTCACACTCCTGCCACTCTTTGCACCTGGGGCTGTGCTGAAACGAGCCGCGTGAGACCCCCCCCTTGCCTGCGTGGGACAGGTCCAGAGCCCCAGGAGATCCTGGAGCAGGAGCCCAGCTGCCTGCCTTGTGCAGCCCGGGCTGGGGGCCAGGGGTGGACACCCCCTGCCCACCCCCTGCCCGTCCCCTGCCCGTCCCCTGCCCCGCGAGCTGCAGGAGCAGCATGTGCTGCACCAATGGACAGGGACTTCCCGGGGCTCATGTTCCCCCTGTGCCCAGCACGTGGGCAGATGTGTGACACTGGTGACAGTGCCCGAGCTCTCGATGCTCCAGTAGCCATTCCCCAAGGCGGAGGAAGTGTCGGGGTTTTGAAATGCGGCAGCTTTCACTCCTGCTAGTGCATCACCAAGCACCTGTACCAGCTGCTCCGCGCTGATTTAGCCAATCACAGCTGAATTTATGGTGCTGATTTATAATTTTCCCTGAAGTTATTGGGAAAATACATTCCAGCTGCACCCTGCAAGCCTCCAGAAGGGGCTCATCCTGGTCTCTGGACAGCCTCTCCCTTCCAGCAGCAGGTTGAAAGGAGCAGCGAGGAATGCTCTGGATTTTTAAAGTTTTCAGTCTTGGATTGTTGTCTTTCAGAGAGAGATGCTGTAGCTTAATCAAACATTACTCACTGATTCTGGCATACATTGAGCTGTGTGCCATGCTTGTGACCACAACCAGTCGCCCCGGATTGCAGGGCTGGTCTGTGTCATTGTGGAGCTGCAAACGTGGCTCCAGCCTGAGGCCGTACACTGCTGCAGGTCTGGGGGATGCTGGCTGTGCTGGACACGGCGCCATGTCCCTCACAGTCCCCTCACCCTGCTCCAGTGCCCCGGGGGGGGGGTGGTTTGCTGCGACCCGGGAAGGCACGGCAGCAGGGCACAGACGCTGGCTGCTGCACACACACGTGTGTCCTTCCTCAGACGCACTCCAGCGGGGAGCTGTGTCTCCATTGTCTGCTGTTTGTCACATTGTTTAATTTCTCTTTTTAATTGACTCAGACATTGTTTAATTTCTCTGTTTAATTGGCTCAGACAGAGAGGCTGCAGGCAATGTCACTCTCACATCATCTCTCAGACACATCGCAGGCACGGGGGTGACATGATTGGTCACAGGCAGCAAAGTTCTGCCGCGTCCCCACGCAGCCCCAGCCGGGAGCGAGGTGGCAGGAGCAGAGAGGAGACACAGCTCAGGGATGTCGGCAGGACAAAGGCTGCAGCCGGGTGAACACCGGGCCTCACTCCCATTTACCACACCTGCCGACAGGGGAGACAAGGGTGGAGGGAGCATCCAGCACACAGGTGGCACCACCATTTACATCACTCAGACCCCAAAGGGAGCTCTGGAGGCAGCTCGCAACGTGAGGCAAAAGCCGGTACAGAGAGTGAGCAACAAGATCTTGCCACACGTGTGCAGCCTTAGAGCAGCCACCGCAAGGTCTGCTTCAGCCACAGGATTCCCTTTATTGATACAGATTCAACAGATACCTGAAAAAATACTGAACAAATGTTCTTTCGTATTTCAGAACGTCTCACATCCAGCATGCCCTGTATCTTTCCAGTCACATGAACTACCTGAGCAGAGGAATTTACCT
>NW_010142246.1:0-672 GCF_000699245.1 Pterocles gutturalis | reverse complement strand
TCAAGCCTGGTTTGACAGACCCAGGGGCTTCAGAAAGGGATTTTCCACACTGGTTTCTTCTGGTGGGTGCTGGACGGCACTGGAACAAGCAGAGGTGAAAAATGCAAGCTCAGGCTTCCCCTGGAGAGCTGCAAGAATTTGGAGATCTGCAGCATTGCTCACTGAAAACATTTTTAATAGCTTTGACCTTTGCGGGGTCTGTGCAGTCTTCCTTTGTCAAAAAGTGTATGTGGAAGAATTCTGGAAGAGAGCTGAAGATAAAACGAATGTTCTGCAGGCTGCTGAGGGAATTACAGAGCACCTCTTCACGTTCCTGGGCTATTGTTCCAAAGTGGAGACCATTAGCATCAGCTGCCACAGGCGTAGAGGAGTTCATAATCAGGAAAGGCAAATAATCGCTGGTCAGGAGGCAATATAAATATTTGTTATTGCAGATGGCTTATAAATAAATTATTTGAAATGACAAAATTAATCAGACGAATCATCTGACAAATAAGTATTTGATCAGCTCTGCCTGAGCCACGCTGGCCAGCCAGGCACTCTGTAGAGAGAGTTCCTTGAATACATGGAAATCCTTGAAATTTATGGAAAGAAATATCACTTCACCTCAGGACATGCCAGCACAGAGAGAAGTGGCCAGATCATAAATCGTCAGACTCCGGCGCTTCAGAG